>NC_135370.1:179816111-179898065 GCF_049243985.1 Paroedura picta | reverse complement strand
TCAAAAACCGGCCTCTTTCTCTCTCCCCCGCCCCTTTCCCCAAAACGGGCAGCTCATTAGATCTCCGAGAATCTCCAAGGCGGCGTTTTCTTCCACAAAATGCTCAAAAGCTGCCTCTGTCAGAAGCGATTAACCTCAACTCTTCTCTCCCCCCCCTCTTTTTACCACCCTGCGAGGGTCTGGCGCTCCGAGGGTGGGGGATTTAATTTGGGGGGGGGAGGGGGGGTCCAAAGAGGTGTTAAAATGACTCATCGCGCCCCGATCCGAGTGCCTCAAAGGACATTGGAATCTCTTATCTTAGGGGGAGGATGGGGGGGGGGGAAGAAAGTTGTTTGCCCCCCCATTGAAAAAGGAATCCAAGGAAATCTCTCTCTCTCTCTCTCTCTCTCTCTCTCTCTCTCTCTCTCCCCCCCCCCCTTAAGCTCAGTTCTAAGTTTCGCCCTAAATCTACGTTCCCACTAAGCTTCCCCCAGGATCCCTTGGAGGGAAGCACTTTAGGCGGAAAAAAGAAGGAAAAAAAAAAGATTCACTACTCCACGCCAAAGTTAATTACTAGTTTGTTTAGCTCACAACAATCCCTTCCCCCCCCCTCTTCTCCCCCTCTCTGTTTTTTCCTCTCTCTCTTTTTTTTGCCTTCTAAATCTAATTAGCCCAAGTGCTAATTGTTGTTGGAGGGGGGGGGGAGAGGGATGAATGAAATCACTGCAGATTTGGAATGAGGAGAGGGGTGTGTGGGGGGGGGGGTGACACGCCCGCCTCCCTAAGCTGGCCATTTTAATTTTGAACTTTGGGGAGGGGGAGGGGGGAAGCAGGTTGGTCGGTCGATCGCTCGCTTGGTTGGTTTGGGGGGTGGGGGAAGAGGGCTGCTTTTGCAATCTCGAAATCCGGGATAATTAAAAAGCTGAGTGAGGGGGGGTCACAGAGATGCGGCTTTGTCCCCTAAAGGAGGGGGGGTATCTTTGTTAGCACGGTGTTTTTTTTTTTTTTTAAAGAGGTGTCTTTTGTATCTCTCCTCAACTTTTCGTTGGAGACAATTAGCGATTTGTGAAGCCATGCCAACCTCCCGCTCTCGCTCTTTGGGGACGGCGGGAGGTGGGCGCTATCCGCGTATGGGGGGAGGGAAGGGAGAATCAGTCTGTTACTGTATTGCCTGTAACTTTTGTAAAGGGGGAGGACGGATTTCTGCCTTCAGACACGCCTCACTCACACACAATCACACCCCCTCCCCCACCCACCCACCCCTCCCCCGGGAAAGACCTCCCGACCGCCTCTGGGCGATTTTGCTGCGTCTGCTAAAAGGAGCTGCTAAAAGGAGACCCTTTTCTCTTCCCAAAACGACGGCTTAAGGGGACTGGGCTGGGCGGGTGTGTGCGTGCGTGTGTGTGTGTGTCTTGGGGGGGGGGGTGTCTGTCTGTCTCTCTCTCTCTCTTTCCCCCCCAGCCTCCCCCCACCCCTAAGGATGGCTTCTTTCTGTTTTGTTCTTTAGACGCCAGATGTCCGGAGACTTCGCCATCCTAAGCCCCTGAAGAAGAAGCAGACAGAGGGAAAGAGAGAGAGAAAAGGGGAAAAGAAGAAAAGAGAAGAGAGAAAGAAGTCAAGAGAAGAGAAGAGAAGTAAAGGGAGGAAAAGAAAAGAGGGGACTCCGGAACTCGCCCCTCTGCCTCTGCCACCCCACCCCCGGGCCGGGGATTTTTGCCATTTTCTCTCCAGCCCGTCCCAACTTTAGCATGATGGCTTATCTCAAGCAACCACCGTATGCCGTCAACGGGCTGAGCCTCACCACCTCCGGGATGGATCTCCTCCACCCGTCAGTCGGGTACCCGGGTAAGCAGGGAGGGAGCCGGATCTTTTTTGGGGGGGGGACTGCTTGCCGAAGGTTTCTGTTAAGGGGGTGAAGAGGAAATATCTGGGGATGATTTGGGTTGGGGGGGGGGGATAGGTCTCGGGAGTCCCTCTAGGAGGCAGCTATTGATTTTCCTCCCCGATGATAGATGGGGTTAAGGGAGGGGGAAAGAAAGGGGGACTTGGAGTAGAAGAAGATTTGTTTTTTAAACCCCACTTTTCACTACCCGAAGGGGTCCCCCAAATGACTTGCGAACACCTTTCCCTTCCTCTCCCCACTACAGACACCTGTAGTGGGTGGGTTGGAGAGAGCTCTGCGAGAACTGAAAGAACAGTTCTCTCAGAACTGGCACTCACCGGAGGTCTCCCAGCTGGCTGCCTGTGGAGGGGAGGGGGATCAAACCCGGCTCTCCAGATTAAAAGCTGCCACTCGACAAATTTAGAGTTCAGTGTCTCCTTCAAGAGCAACAATTTTTTAATTATTTATTTGTTAGGTTTAAAGGGGCCCCTGGATTCTAAATTTGGTCTGCTGCTTCGGACCAACCATAAAAGCAGGCTGGCTCTCAAAAAGAGCTTTTCACTACCCAAAGGAGTCCCGGAGTGGCTTATAGACCCCTTTCCCCTTCCTCTCCCCACCAGAGACACCCTGCCAGGTAGGCGGGGCTGAGAGAACTGCTTGGCAAGGAGAGCTCTATGAGAACTGTGAATGGCCCAAGGTCACCCAGCGGGCTGCATGTGAAGGAGGAGTGGGGGAATCAAACCCGGTTCTCCGGATTACACCACATTGACTCTCCTGGGTGTACATCTCGTTCCCCTCCCCACCAAAAAAAAATTGCCTTGCCCTACCCGCAACTATGGGCCTCCTGGAACATTGGTTACCCTGTGGAGTTTTGCACCAAAGGTGATACATGCTATCATCTTCAAAAGGACTTGCTCCCGAGTATACATACCCTAGGCTTATGGGAGAGCACAGAAATCTGGGAGATTGGGGGGGGGGCGCACCTGATTGGTGTTAAGGAGGGGGTGTTTGTTTAGGGGACCAATCTTTGTGCTGAGAGATGCTGAATTGAAGGCCCCGGGGAGGGCAGTATATAAATATAAATATAATAATAATATAATAATAATAAATATAATAAGGAGAGACCCTCTGCCATGAATGTGCACGGCTCTTTGCTTTGAAACCTGTCCTTTAAAAACAGTTAAACACAAAGCATCAAGGGATCTGTGTGTGTGTGTGTGTGTGAGGGGCTTACTCCCAAGTAAGCGCAGGTCCATCTGGATCACAGCCTTGACTCTGCCAGAGACTAGATGTAAAGAGATGCTGGCAGGGGCTCATGGGAATTGTAGTCCATGGACATCTGGAGGGCCGCAGGTTGACTACCCCTGCTTTAGGCTGATCCGGCTTGGAGCAGTGGGTTGGACTAGACAGCCTCTAGGTCCCCCTTCAACTCTCCGATTCGATGAGAACCTTCCCGGAAACATCCCAGTGGCTCGCCGTGTTGGTCTGAAGTCGCACAACAACAATAAGAGTCCCAATAGCCCCTTTAAGACCAGCAAAGATTTATTCGAGGTTGTGAGTGCCTGCACTCGAAATCTCACGTCTTGAGTAAGTCTTTGTTGGTCTTAAAGGGGCTACTGGACTCTGATTTTTGTTCTTCCCGGACAGGTTTACGTTGCAGCCTGACTTGGAAGTTGCCCCCCTCCCATTTCAGTTTTCTTTTGAAAGACGGCATCTCTGTGGCTCCTGTTTTATGATGCCGTACTCTCCTGCACCCTTACTTGGGAGTAAACTCTGCTCTGAAACCAGTTGCCTTTCCTTCCAAGGAATCACCCTGCAGTGCAACCCAGACCTGAAGGAGGGCATTTTGGTCTTGAGAGGCCCACCCCTTGAAATGTTTGTTGGTCTCCCAGGTATGCTTGGATTCGAACCCAGCTCTCCTACTGCAGACCAACCTGGCTCCCCTCTGAAACACCAACCTGCGGTTGAGTGATCAGAGAGTACACTTTATCATGGACGCTTACTCAGGAGGAGGCCCCACTGGATTTGGGAGCTTTCTTCCCTCTCGCTCGATGGTACCTCTGGCTTCTTGAAGTGCCTGGTGGATCAATCTGGAGAAAGCACAAGAAGGGGTTATGGGGGGGTGGGAGGAACGGGGCGAAAGGGCCCATCCGGGGCTTGCCCTAAGACCTTCTCTGTGCCTGGCTTCCTCCTCCAGCTACGCCCCGCAAGCAGCGGCGGGAACGGACCACCTTCACCCGGGCCCAGCTCGACGTCTTGGAGGCCCTCTTCGCCAAGACCCGTTACCCGGACATCTTCATGCGAGAGGAGGTGGCCCTCAAGATCAACCTCCCGGAGTCCAGGGTGCAGGTAGGCTGCGAAGGAGGGCGCCGTATCCGTTTCCTTCTGGTGGGAAGCGCTGTAGGGCAGGAATAGTCAAACAGTGGCTCTTCGGAGGTCCATGGACTACAATTCCCATGAGTCCCTGCCAGCATGCCAATTGTTGTCCATGGATGTCTGGAGAGCCACCTGTTGTAGGGTTTTCAAGACCAAACCTTCAGAGCTGGTGGCCTCCCATCCAAATACGAACCAAGGCCCACCCTGCTTGGCTTCTGGCCTGAGACCGGTCTGTTGGTTTCAAGGTTAGCCCTAGAAAAGCCTTCCGAAGAAGAACTGGTTTTCATACCCTGTTTCTCACTACCGGAAGGAGTTTTAAAGTGACTTCCCTTCCTCTCCCCACAACAGACGCCTTGTGAGGGAGTTGGGGCTGAGAGAGAGCTCTGAGAGAACTGTGACTAGCCCCAAGGTCACCCAGCTTGCTCCATGTGACAGAGCGGGGAATCGAACCGGGCTCTCCAGATTTCTTAACCCGGCCAGTTCTAAGGGGATCCAAAGAGATAGGGAAGAAGAAGAAAAAAAAGAAGACAGACTAGTTTTTTTATATGCCACTTTTGACTACCTGAAGGAATCCTAAAGTAGCTTCCAAACTCCTTTCCCCACCACAGACACCCCGTGAGAGAGGTAGGGCTGGGCGAGCTCTAAGAGAACAGCCCTGCGAGAACAGCTCTGAGAGAACTGGGAGTGGCCCAAGGTCACCCAGCTGACTGCAGGAGGAGAGGGGGGGAATCAAACCCTGTTAGCTCCAGAAACGGCATCCTCTTTCCGTGGGAGAGAGACAAGTACAGAGAGGCCAATAAGGGAAAAAGCAGGTTACAAATAAATGCCAAAAGGGCAAATAAGTGCCCTGCATTCCTTATAAACTATTTGTCACATTTTTTTCAAGCCAGAAAAGAGGGCAGCAGAAAGGGCTGAGCTATCTCTGACTGCAGGCGAAGGACATTTCAGATGGTTCCTCCCCACGTCTGTCCTTTTGCTGGAACAGCTTCTTTAAAAAAAAAATTGTTTCGGCTACAAAGAGATACTCAAAACTCCCCCTGCCCTGTAGTCTACAATAAGAAAGACTGCTATTCCCTTGTCTGTTTAAATCAGGCTTTCAGAAAAAGATTGCCGAAGTTCCTGCAGGATAGATGGCGATTAACCGTAGAGCCCCCATGTTCAAAAGCAGTGTATCTTAAATGCGGGGGACAGAAAGCTGTGGGGGGAGGGCGATTTTCTTTATGCCCAGCTTTACGGGAGTCCAGGAAGGGTCTCATTGGCGGCTGATAGAACCATGATTTGGGGTGGCCAGAGTCAGACTTGCCGTTGACTGCCTCTGCATAATGACCTTTGACCTCCTTGGTGGTCTCCCATTCAAGTGCTCTGATGAAGCCGGGTTCCTCTAATACTCATAACTGTGTGCCATCCAGCCACGGATGATTCGTGGCAACTCCAGAAGCACGGGGGGTTCGAGGTGAGAGAGGGGCAGAGGTGGTTTCTCCATTGCTTTCCTCTGCATGGCAACCACTCTCGGCTTGACGGTCTCCCACCCAATGGCTGACCCTAGCCACCCCGGCTGAGCTTCCAGGCTCGGACGCAGTCAAGGTTCCTTTGCTCACATCCAAATAGAGCCGCACTCGACATCCCTTTTCTAGAACACTGTCTTATCCTGGGCTGATTCTGCACTTCGTTTATTCCGTTGTGGATCCTGCTGAATTCAGATTTATTTGAACTCGGGTCTTCCTCTATTCCCCCCCCCCTTCTGCATGTGATTAGGGAAGCTCAGAACAGGGAGGGGAGCCAAGCACAGCAGGAGCATCTTTCTTTTCTTGAAGGGGGGAGAAAGAGGATTGGAGACAGCAGAGGAAGGAGAAAGAAACCTAGAGGCAAATCTTGTCCGAGAGAAGTTAGGGCTTCCCCTTTAAGGGAAGCCTTGCAACCTGGGAACTGATGCGCTGACCAATCAGGGCTTTTCTCTAGCATTGAACGATCGGCAGCCAATTATTTTGGGGAAAGCAGACAGCTGCATGCTTACTCATGCCAATTTTTCAAATATCGAGGGTTATATCCACTCCGGGATATTGCGGGGGAAATGAAGGGTCACTCCGGATCAATCCTATTTGTTGCAGAGGGAAAATTTAAATTGCCCATAATCAAAATGGAAATCGCATTCAGGGTAGACGGCAGGGGCTGAATCAACCTGGGACTGGAATAAAAGCTCAGTGCAGATTCACCCCTGGAAGCAGAAGGAGCCACCTTTGCTTCAGTCATGGAATGGAATTCCAGTTGGGACCTCTGGAAGGTCCTTACATTTCATTCCAGATCATTTGGACCTTGAGGAAGGGGTGGAAGGTGTCATCATGACATAGTGGACTTCCTCTAGGATTTCAAGGCAAGAGTCAAACACTCTGCGTAATGACCTTGGACTTGCTTGGTGGTCCCCCATCCACGTACTCACCAGGGCTGACCCTGCTTAGTTTGTGAGATCTGAAGAGATCACACTAACCTGGCCCATCCAAGTCAGGGCAATGATAACTGTATGCCATCAAATTGTGGCCGACTTATGGTGACCCTATAGTTCTTTCTAGCTTAGAGAGGTCCAGAGGTGGTTTGCTATTGCCTGCCTCTGCGTAGCAACCCTGAACTTCTTTGGTGGTTTTCCTGGTCATTTTATCTGGAGATGCCAGGGACCTGACCTGCCAATTTCTGGACAACCCTGTAGGGGTTTCAAGCCAAGAGACATTCAGAGTTTGTTTGCCATTGCCTGCCTCTGCATAGCAACCCTGAACTTTCTTCTTGGTCTCCCATCCAAGGACTAACCAGGGTCATAGCTTCCAAGGTCTGACCAGATCAGGCTAGGCTGGGCCATGTTTAGGTCAAGGCTAGAGACCAACACAGGTGGTTAGCCATTGCTTGCCTCTGCATAGCAACCTTGATCCTCCTTGGTGGTCTCCCTGGGCCTTGTATCTGGAGACTTCCTTGGTGGTCTCCCATCCAAGGACTAACCAGGGCCGAACCAGCCTAGCTGCCGAGACCTAACTTGCCTTCTTTCTCTTTGCATAAGAATCACTCCCAGCTAGCTTCATTGTTCCTCCCCCACTCCGAAAATCGGCCTTGTGAAATGGACCATTTAGGAGAACCCAACCAGTATCCATGGCTGAAAGGAGACCCGATGGGCAGGGATGCCACGGCTGATCCCCTCTCTTTGTGTGTGTGTCCTCTTGGAGGAGCGCAGCCCAAGTGAAAGGCCTGGTTTCTGTTTGCATTCAGGATTAAACGGCCACCAAGATGTGTCGTGGAGAGAAAAATATGCCTCTTGGCACAGTGTTCTGACACCCTATATCTAGCACTGCTCACGGAAGTTAAACTCTCCCTCTCTCTCCCCCTTCCCATCTCTCTCTGTCTGTCTCTCTCTCTGTCTCTCCGTCTCTCTCTCTCCGTCTCTCCGTCTCTCCCTCTGTCTCTCCCCCTCCCATCTCTCTCTTTCTGTCTCTCTCTCTCCATCTCTGTCTCTCCCTGTCTCTTCCCCCCATCTCTGTCTCTCCGTCTCTCTCTCTGTCTCTCCCCCTCCCGTCTCTCTCTGTCTCTCTCTCTCCATCTCTACCTCTCTCTGTCTCGTCCCCCGTCTCTCTCTGTCTCTCTCTCTGTCTCTCCATCTCTCTGTCTCTCTCTGTCTCTCCATCTCTCTCTCTGTCTCTGCCCCTCCCGTCTCTCTCTGTCTCTCTGTCTCTGTCTCTCCCCCTCCCACCTCTCTCTCTCTGTCTCTCTCTCTCCATCTCTGTCTCTCTCTGTCTCTTCCCCCCGTCTCTCTCTGTCTCTCCATCTCTCTGTCTCTCTGTCTCTCTCTCTCCATCTCTCTCTCAGTCTCTCCCCCTCCCATCTCTCTCTCTCTGTCTCTCTCTCTCCATCTCTGTCTCTCTCTGTCTCTTCCCCGTCTCTCTCTGTCTCTCCGTCTCTCTCTCTGTCTCTCCCCCTCCCGTCTCTCTCTCTCTGTCTCTCTCTCTCTCCATCTCTGTCTCTGTCTCTTCCCCCCGCCCCGTCTCTCTCTGTCTCTCTCTCTGTCTCTCCATCTCTCTGTCTCTCTATCTTGTCTTAAGCAAAAGAACTTGTGGTTTTGGAGTGCGGCCCTAGAACACACCAATCCCATGTGACTGGTGGCCCAGTTGCTTAAGCTATTTAGTGGCACCCAGTTTGGGAACAAGATATTTTTTAAAAATCCATTTAAACATGCAAATAATTTTTAAAAAGAGCAAGAGCACCTGAAAGAGAAACACAATTTGTGGCAGGGGAAGTGCTTGTGTGGGTCCAGAGTCACTTCTTGAAAGTCCAGGAGCGCCTTAAAGGCCAACAAAATTTAGACCGATAGAATCCTAGAGTGGGAAGGGGCCATGCAGGCCATCTAGTCACACCCCCTGCTCAGTGCAGGATCGGCCTCAAGCATCCAGGAGAAGGATCTGTCCAGCCGCTGCTTGAAGACGGCCAGTGAGGGGGAGCTCCCCACCTCCTTAGGCAGCCCCTTCCACTGCTGAACTAGACTCCTAGAATCCTAGAGTGGGAAGGGGCCATGCAGGCCATCTAGTCCCACCCCCTGCTCAGTACAGGATCGGCCTCAAGCATCCAGGAGAAGGATCTGTCCAGCCGCTGCTTGAAGACGGCCAGTGAGGGGGAGCTCCCCACCTCCTTAGGCAGCCCCTTCCACTGCTGAACTAGACTCCTAGAATCCTAGAGTGGGAAGGGGCCATGCAGGCCATCTAGTCCCACCCCCTGCTCAGGGCAGGATCAGTCTCAAGCATCCAGGAGAAGGATCTGTCCAGCCGCTGCTTGAAGACGGCCAGTGAGGGGGAGCTCCCCACCTCCTTAGGCAGCCCCTTCTGCTGCTGAACTAGACTCCTAGAATCCTAGAGTGGGAAGGGGCCATGCAGGCCATCTAGTCCCACCCCCTGCTCAGGGCAGGATCAGTCTCAAGCATCCAGGAGAAGGATCTGTCCAGCCGCTGCTTGAAGACGGCCAGTGAGGGGGAGCTCCCCACCTCCTTAGGCAGCCCCTTCCACTGCTGAACTAGACTCCTAGAATCCCAGAGTGGGAAGGAGCCATGCAGGCCATCTAGTCCCACCCCCTGCTCAGTGCAGGATCAGCCTCAAGCATCCAGGAGAAGGATCTGTCCAGCCGCTGCTTGAAGACGGCCAGTGAGGGGGAGCTCCCCACCTCCTTAGGCAGCCCCTTCCGCTGCTGAACTAGACTCCTAGAATCCTAGAGTGGGAAGGGGCCATGCAGGCCATCTAGTCCCACCCCCTGCTCAGGGCAGGATCAGTCTCAAGCATCCAGGAGAAGGATCTGTCCAGCCGCTGCTTGAAGACGGCCAGTGAGGGGGAGCTCCCCACCTCCTTAGGCAGCCCCTTCCGCTGCTGAACTAGACTCCTAGAATCCTAGAGTGGGAAGGGGCCATGCAGGCCATCTAGTCCCACCCCCTGCTCAGGGCAGGATCAGTCTCAAGCATCCAGGAGAAGGATCTGTCCAGCCGCTGCTTGAAGACGGCCAGTGAGGGGGAGCTCCCCACCTCCTTAGGCAGCCCCTTCCACTGCTGAACTAGACTCCTAGAATCCTAGAGTGGGAAGGGGCCATGCAGGCCATCTAGTCCCACCCCCTGCTCAGTGCAGGATCAGCCTCCAGCATCCAGGAGAAGGATCTGTCCAGCCGCTGCTTGGAGACCGCCAGTGAGGGGGAGCTCCCCACCTCCTTAGGCAGCCCCTTCCACTGCTGAACTAGACTCCTAGAATCCTAGAGTGGGAAGGGGCCACCCAGGCCCTCTAGTCCCACCCCCTGCTCAGTGCAGGATCAGCCTCCAGCATCCAGGAGAAGGATCTGTCCAGCCGCTGCTTGGAGACCGCCAGTGAGGGGGAGCTCCCCACCTCCTTAGGCAGCCCCTTCCACTGCTGAACTAGACTCCTAGAATCCTAGAGTGGGAAGGGGCCACCCAGGCCCTCTAGTCCCACCCCCTGCTGAACCTTTCAAATCCTTCAAGAGAGCCATCCTGTCCTCTCTCGACCTCCTCTGAACATTCCCAACTCCCTCAACCTATCTTCATAGGGCTTGGTCCCTTGGCCCCAGATCATCTTCGTCGCTCTCCTCTGTACCCTTTCAATTTTATCGATGTCCTTCTTGAAGTGAGGCCTCCAGAACTGCACACAGTACTCCAGGTGTGGTCTGACCAGTGCCGTATACAATGGGACTATGACATCTTGTGATTTTGATGTGATGCCCCTGTTGATACAGCCCAAAATGGCATTCGCCTTTTTTACCGCTGCATCACACTGCCTGCTCATGTTTAGTTTACAATCCACAAGTACCCCAAGATCACATTCACACCCACTGCCCCCCAGAGGTGTCTCTCCCATCCAGCAGGCACACTTCTCATTTTTGTGGCCCAGATGTGGAACTCTGCACTTCTCCTCATGGAGTTGCATCTTCTTGTTGTTTCCCCACTTTCCCAGCATGTTCAGATCTCGTTGATCTCTATCTTCTGGGGGTGTTTGTTACTCCTCCCAATTTGGTGTCCTCTGCAAATTTAATGAGTCCCCCCCTCCACCCCGCAGGGGAAGACCTTGGCTCATGTCTTTCGCATCCGGAAACACCTTAAAGACTTAGAGACAGCTTCATGTAGTGGTTAGGAGTGTGGACTTCTAATCTGGTGAGCCGGGTTTGAATCTGTGCTCCCCCACATGCAGCCAGCTGGGTGACCTTGGGCTAGTCACAGCACTGATAAAGCTGTTCAGACCGAGCAGGAATATCAGGGCTCTCTCAGTCTCACCCACCTCACAGGGTGTCTGTTGTGAGGAGAGAAAAGGGAAGGAAACTGCAAACCGCTCTGAGACTCCTTCAGGTATAGAAAAGCGACATATAAGAACCAACTCTTCTTCTAACAATATTTCTGGCAGCTTTTGCAATTCGTGGCCCATTTCTTCAGAGACAGCTAAGCCACAGATTTTGCTAGCCTTTCAGGTTCTTGCTTTTTTCTACTGCTACTGATGGACTAACATGGCTGCTTCTCTTGATCTATGCAGTTAAAAGGACACTCCCAACCCTCTCGCTCATCCACTGTCACCTGCCACCCCCTTGAGCCTTCACAGAATCAGCCTCTCTGTCAGATGGCTCTCCAGCCTCTGTTTAAAAATCTCCAAAGATGGAGAACCCACCACCTCCCGAGGAAGCCTGTTCCACTGAGGAACCGCCCTAACTGTCAGGAACTTCTTCCGGAGGTTTAGACGGAATTTCTTTTGAATTAATTTCATCCCATTGGTCCGTCCCTCCGGGGCAAGAGAGAACAACTCTGCTCCATCCTCCATATGGCAGCCTTTTAAATACTTGAAGACGGTTATCAGATCCCCTCTCAGTCGTCTCCTCTCCAGGCTAAACAGACCAAGCTCCCCCAACCTTTCCTCAGACATTAGGCCAGAAATATGGGGGGCGGGGTCAGGATACAAACAAGGAGGGCGTCTTCTCCGCCCTTTGAAAATAGTATACCTGGATGGTCCAAGCTGATCTCAGAAGGGTTCCTACACAGAGTCAGGCAGGGACTGACCACCTCTGAACGTCTCCTGCCTCAAGAATCCTATCAATGGACCATAGATTCTGCCTTCAGTTCTGGAGGGAGAACCCCCCCCCCTCCAGCTGAGAGACCCTTCTTCCTCCAGCTTAACAAAAGATAAACGGAGTCAGAGCTAAACGGAGAATATCCTTCCCAAGGAACATTTTGTGATGATTTTCGATTGCAATTTGTGTTGAGCAAGGTCACTTTGGGGACTGGTTGTTGGAGGAGGAACGGAAATACAACAGTAACCAATGGACCATCAAGATAGTTACGTTAGCCTATTTGATTGGCATTTAATACAGTGGGGGGGGGGCGTTTTGCTCACTTGGTTTCTGTTGGCATCTGAAAATGGAAAGTGACTTTCTAAACGCATAGAGTGCATGCAGGCAAATTGTTGTTGTGTTGCAGCCAGCTTATAGCATCCCCAGTGGGCGTCTTTCAAGGCAAGGGTGAGATTAGTCTGGCCATGGCCGCCTTCTGCAGAGCTTCCCTTGGTGGCCTCCCATCTAGGACTTGTTTGTTTGTTTGTTTGTTTATTATATTTTTCTCCCGCCACTCTCCGGGGACTCGTGGTGGGTTCCACAAAGCAGAAACAAAGCCCGATGAAATAAACCACACCCCTCATGCTAAAAATCCATTAAAAAAACCCTATAAAACCCACAACCCCCTAAAATGGTGGCATAATAAAATGGTCACTCCAATGAGGGCTTTCCAGAAAAGTGACAAGCAGGGATGGTTAGAAGAAGAAGAGTTGGTTTTTATATGCCTCTTTTCTCTACCCGGAGGAGTCTCCAAGTGGCTTATATTTGTCTTCCCTTTCCTCTCCCCACAACAGACACCCTGTGAGGGAGGGGAGGCTGAGAGAGCCCTGAGATTCCTGCTCAGTCTGAAATTCTGCCCTCAGTCAGAACAGTTCTATCAGGGCTGTGACTAGCCCAAGGTCACCCAGCTGGTTGCATGTGGGGGAGGAGCGGGGAATCAAACCTGGCTTGACAGATTAGAAGCCACCGCTATTATCCTCTACAACAAACCGGCTCCTCCTCGGGAGGTGGTGGGTTCTCCATCTTTGGAGATTTTTAAACAGAGGCTGGAGAGCCATCTGACGGAGAGGCTGATTCTGTGAAGGTTCAAGGGGGTGGCAGGTGACAGTGGATGAGCAAGAGGGTTGGGAGTGTCCTGCAAACTGCAGGGAATTGGACTCTATGACCCAGGAGGTCCCTTCCAATTCTATTATTCTTAATTCCGTCTAAACATCCGGAAGAAGTTCCTGACAGAGTGGTTCCTCAGTGGAACAGGCTTCCTCGGGAGGTGGTGGGTTCTCCATCTTTGGAGATTTTTAAGCAGACGCTGGAGAGCCATCTGACGGAGAGACTTTTTAAGGAAGGTAATAGAGAAATCCAAAAAAATGAACCCCCGAATAATGGATGTAAATAAATTGTGCATAAACAGGGGAGTCTGTATCAATCAGGCCTGGTACCGAAGAAACACAGTTCTGTCCTGGGCCATAGTTATGTGCAGGTGCATGTTCAAGGGCAAACCAAAGTCAAGGTGTGCTTCAAAGATAGACTGATGCCGTGATCTTTGGCTTGCCCTTGAACTCACGCTGGGCATTTAATTTTGTTGTTGTTGTTTGTTCAGCCCACACATTGAACCCACACGTTCCTGAGTGTCGGCAAGGGGTCATGGTGCAGTGGTAGAACATCTGGTTAGCATGCAAGGGGTCCCAGGTTCTATTCCCAACATCTCTAGGGGGGGGGAAATAGAGCAGATCGTTGGTAGCACGGCCTCACTTCAAAAAGGGCACGGACAAAACGGAGAGGGTACAGAGGAGAGCGACGAGGATGATCCGGGGCCTGGGGACCAAGCCCTAGAGGAAAGGCTGAGGGACTTGGGAATGTTCAGCCTGGAGAAGAGGAGGCTGAGAGGGGACAGGGTGGCTCTCTTGAAGGATTTGAAAGGTTATCTCTTAGAGAAGGGCAGGGAAAGGTTCCTTTTAGCTACTATGAGTAGAACGGTATCGGTTACATATGGGGGGGAATGTTCATAATTAGAGTAGTTCAGCAGTGGAATGGGTTGCCTAAGGAGGTTGTGAGCTCCCCCTCCCTGGTGGTCTTTGAATAATGGCTGGACGGTTCCTGGATACTTTGGCCTGAGGCTACACTGGCCAAGGGGCTGGATTAGATGGCCTGTATGGCCCCTTCCAACTCTAGGATTCGATGACAGCATGCAATAGCTTTTATTGGCCTATAACAATTAATATAGGCAAGGGAAACAGTTGCAGTTCCAAAATAAATTGAATCAGGAGAAGAAGAGTTTTCCCTGGTCCGAGGAGTCTCAAAACAGCTAATTGACTTCCCTTTCCTCTCCCCGCAACAGACACCCTGTGAGGTGGGTGAGGCTGAGAGAGCCCTGATATCACTGCTCGGTCAGGACAGCCCGATCAGGACTGTGACTAGCCCAAGGTCACCCAGCTGGCTGCACGTGGGGGAGCGGGGAATCAAGCCCAGCTCAACAGATTAGCCGCGATGCCAAGCTGGGATGAAAATGTCATGCATTTGGCCTCCAATCCCTCATTAACAACTGCAGGAACCATGCAACTGTCTCAGTGACGGCTGAATTTTCATTAGACATGAGGAAAACTGGGCCAGGACTGACCAGCTGGGAGGTGCAAAGCGCCTCCCAAAACACCGTGGGCCACCTTCAGCCCACGCCCACCATTACTGCACTGCCGCCAACACGCCAGGTAGGCCCCGAGGCTCCAGCGTCGGGCGGGAGGCAGGCGGGCAGGGGGGGCCTCCGCCCCCCCAAAAGCCCCGGTATAGGGTGGGAGGCATGCGCGGGGGGGGGTGTCAGAGCCAGCCGCGCTGTATTTTCATACAGCGGGCTTACTTTCTAGTTCTTGTATATTCTGTATACAAATGTACAATAGAATGTGATGGCTACTTCTCATAACATGTAAGCCCTCTGATTGGCCCTCAGGGGGGAGGGCCCTTACCCCCCCAGGGCCACTCAGAAGAGCTGGCATGCTGTTAGGGAGCGCTGTGGGGATTCTGATTGGCCCTCACTGGGACGGGGCCCTCTCCGACTGTATGCCAATTACTGGCTGCCCCACATCACCTCTGCCATGGGGTCTCGTGCTCCTCCCCACGCTCCCAGCCTCTGTGCAGGGCCACGACCCCACCATCCACCTGCCTTCTGTGGCAGCCAGTGAGAAGCCAGCCGTGTCCTCTGCCCCTGCTCCACCACACCCCACTGCCCTCCTGGCTTCGGGGGCACGGTGGAGGGTGCTGCCACATTAGCAGATTGTCCCACGTTTGGAGGGACATCTGGGGGTACCTGGCAAATTATACTTATGTTGAAATTTAAAAATATATATATTACAATACTATTTTTGCGTTCTATGAAACTTTTTGTTGCTCCGTACAGACCAAATTTTTAATCAAGAACCCCTCCCCGCCCCCGGTCAATGTTGTCCTGCTTTACCAATGTTAAAATCTGGTCACCTTGTGCCAGGTTCTAGTCCGCTTTTAAAGCCGTTTTGCCCCCTGGTTTATTGCGTATTTAACGTAGGCTAGTTTTGATGCCTTGCCATTGATCAAGGTGGGAACGCCAAAACACGTGTGGTCAGGGTATGCGTTGATTTTATTGAGGTTATGCTTGCCATGAACCTTGGCTTTTGAACTGGATTAATAAATATTAGTACTATAACAGGCTTCCTCGGGAGGTGGTGGGTTCTCCATCGTTGGAGATTTTTAAACAGAGGCTGGAGAGCCATCTGACAGAGAGGCTGATTCTGTGAAGGCTCAAGGGGGTGGCAGGTGACAGTGGGTGAGCGAGAGGGTTGGGAGTGTCCTGCATAGTGCAGGGGGTTGGACTAGATGACCCAGGAGGGCCCTTCCCACTCTAGGATTCTATGCTTCTAAATTCCATCTAAACCTCCAGCAGAAGTTCCTGACACTTAGAGCCGTTCCTCAGTGGAACAGGCTTCCTCGGGAGGTGGTGGGTTCTCCATCTCTGGAGATTTTTAAACAGAGGCTGGATCTCCATCTGACGGAGAGGCTGATTCTGTGGAGGTTCAAGGGGGTGGCAGGTGACAGTGGATGAGCGAGAGGGTTGGGAGTGTCCTGCATAGTGCAGGGGGCTGGACTAGATGACCCAGGAGTTCCCTTCCAACTCTTCTATGATTCTATATTTCTATGATTTGTAGAATTGTGTTCTACCCTACATGGGCTTTTATTCATTTCCCTCATTTTGGCCTTTTAAGGGTCTTGGCTTTTGTTTGGGTCAGGATATTTTCTCCTTCCTGTTTTGGACAATCCAATATAAGGCACCATCACGGGTTTGTGTATGCTCATTTGGCAGGTAACTAAAAATGTGTATAAAACTGAGGCATTCATGTCATTGCTGTAGGCATGCGCCTTGCACTTCATGCTTGGGAAAAGCAGTGTGTTTCGGCATTGTGTGCTATGCAAGCCCCCCCCCCCAAGGCTGCCTGTGGTGTCTGTGCCACCTGGAGACCTTTGTGAGGCTGGAAAGGGATGTCAAGTCACAGCTGATGCACAGCAACCCCATAGGATGTTCTGGGACGGCTTCCATGAATGGGAGAACATAGGAGAAGCCATGTTGGATCAGGCCAGTGGCCCCTCCAGTCCACGACTCTGTGTCACTCAGGGGCCAAATCCCCAGGAGGTCTTCCAGCAGGGCCAGAACTCCAGAAGCCCTCCCACCATGCCCCCCTCCAAGCACCATGGATACAGAGCATCCCTTCCCCAGACGTAAGGATATGAGAGAAGCCATGTTGGATCGGGCCAAAGGCCCCTCCAGTCCAATGCTCTGTGTCACACAGGAACCAAATACCAGGGGCCCTCAGGAGGTCCACCAGCAGGGCCTGAATTCCGGAAGCCCTCCCACTGTGCCCCCTCCCCTCAAGCACCAAAGATACAGAGCATCCCTGCCCCACGGAGAGTGTTCCACCGAGGCCTTGTGGCGAAGAGCCACTGATGGGCCTCAGCTCAGCTTCCGAGATCTGACAAGATCTGGGCTACCCATTTGTCTGATCAGAACTCGCCAGCCATTCGGTGTGCTCAGGATCAGGCCCTGCCTCTCCGCTTGAAGGAGGAAGCACCGTGCAAATGAGGAAAAGCACTCTGAGTCAGATCAAGGGTTCTGATCAACGACAGGAGACAGGCACCCAGAGGGTAATGCATGGCTGCACTGCAGGTGGTAACCGATTTAATGGCCGTTCACATCCTCTGGAGAAACTGGTTCAGGGAAGGGAAGGGGGAGTAAGAATCTCGGCCGGAGAATTCTCAGTACCTTCCCTAGAGTACAGCTCCCAATATTTTGGGAGGGAAGCCATGAGAATTGCACTGGTTCAGAAGAAAAAACAGACGTTTGGATGCAGAGGCACCTTAAAAGATCCAAAAATTATAAATTTAGGGTATAAGCTTTCGTGGCATTGTGGTTAAGAGCAGCGGCCCCTGATTGGGAGTACCAGGTTCAGTTCCCCGCTCTTCCTCCCCATGCAGCCATCTGGGTGGCTTTGGGCTAGTCACAGTCCTGATAGTGCTGTTCTCAAAGAGCAGTCCAGTCTCAGCCCCTCCTCCCTCACAGAGTGTCTGTTGTGGGGAGAGGTAAGGGAAGGTGATTGTAAGCTGCTTTGAGACTCCTTTGAGTAGGGAAAAGCGACATATAAGAACCAACTCTTCTGCAGTAATATCAGGGCTCTCTCAGCCTCCCCTCCCTCACAGGGTGTCTGTTGTGGGGAGAGAAATGGGAAGGCGACTAGAAGCCACTTTGAGACTCCTTTGGGTAGAGAAAAGCGGCATATAAGAACCAACTCCTCTTCTTCTTCAGTAATATCAGGGCTCTCTCAGCCTCACCTCCCTCACAGGGTGTCTGTTGTGGGGAGAGGAAAGGGAAGGTGAATGGAAGCCGCTCTGAGACTCTTGCAGGGAGTAAAAAGCAGGGTATCAAAACAGAAGAAATCTTCTGTTTCTTCTTTCATGTCACACAATTTTAGGTTCATAATAAAAATACATCCTGAGTGTATTATTTTTTATTTTATTATTGTATTTATTTACAATAGTATACCATAATGCTGTAAAAATGAATTTAAATCAATATCCTTTTTGAATATGAGAATAAATCCCAGAGAGAGTGAATGGGGAACTTTCAAGACAATGTCGCTGCATTGGTTAAGATCAGTTTCTTTTCTTTTTTTAAATTTAGGCAGTGAGTTTTTACTTGAAATAATAATTCTGTTTCATTTGAAGAACTGTGAAATGAGTTTACTTATCTAGTTTTGTAGAAACAATTAGAAGAGCAATTCTTATAGAGTTGGCATGTATGGTGTAGTCGTTAAGAGCAGTGGTTAAGAGCATTAAGGGGCCTCTTAATCTGGAGAAATGAGTTCCTGTTCCCCTTCTACATGCAGCCAGCTGGGTGATCTGGAGCCAGTCACAGTCCTGTTAGAGCTGTTCTCACAGAGCAGTTCTGTCATCCCCACCTCCCTCGCAGGGTTGTGGGGAGAGGAAATGGAAGGCGACTGTAAGCCGCTTTGAGACTCCTTTGGGTAGAGAAAAGCGGCAGTAATCTCAGGGCTCTCTCAGCCTTCCCTCCCTCACAGGGCGTCTGTTGTGGGGAGAGGAAAGGGAAGGTGATTGTAAGCCGCTTTGAGACTCCTTCGGGTAGAGAAAAGCGGCATCTAAGAACCAACTCTTCTTCTTCTTCAGTAATCTCAGGGCTCTCTCAGCCTTCCCTCCCTCACAGGGCGTCTGTTGTGGGGAGAGGAAAGGGAAGGTGATTGTAAGCCGCTTTGAGACTCCTTCGGGTAGTGAAAAGCAGGGTATAAAAACCTACTCTTCTTATTTTCCTTCTCCTTCTTTGGATAAGAAGCCAGCTTGGTGTAGGGCTTAAGAGGGGCAACGTCTAACCTGAAGAACCAGATTTGTTTCCCCTTTCTTTCACAGGCAGCCAGCTGGGTGCCCTTAGGCTAGTCACAGAGTTGTTCTTGCAGAACAGTTCTCTCAGAGCTCTCTCCACCCCACCCACCTCACAGGGTGTCTGTCGTGGGGGAAAGAAGGGAAGGTGATTGTCAGCTCCTTTATACAGTGAAAAGTGGGGTATAAAAACTAACTCTTCTGCTGCTGCTGTTGATGACTGACTGGGAGATCTCAGTGACCTGCCCAAATGGACAGAGAACAGGATCCTCACAGTTAGAGATTCTCCCATCATGCACCGCTCCTTGCTCCACTAGGAAGAGTGCTTGCACATAAGGATGTAAAACCAACAGATGCAAAATGTGCCGGGAGCCCTGGGCTCAGTGAGATCTGGAAGTCCCGTGCGGGTCATGCGCTTTTTCTGGCCCATGCTGGGGAGTTTGATAAACCATTGGGTCCCATGACAGGGCCGCCTCAAGGCAGGAGGGGATGGGGAAGACTGAAGAGAGCTGATTTGGTGTGGTGGTTAGGAGTGCGGACTTCTAATGATTCTATGATTCTATGATGCTAATCTGGCATGCCGGGTTCGATTCTGCACTCCCCCCACATGCAGCCAGCTGGGTGACCTTGGCTCGCCACGGCACTGTTAATATTAGGGCTCTCTCAGCCTCCCCTCCCTCACAGGGGGTCTGTTGTGGGGAGAGGAAGGGAAGGCAAATAGAAGCCACTTTGAGCCTCCTTCAGGTAGAGAAAAGCGGCATCTAAGAACCAACTCTTCTTCTTATGAGCTGACTTAGTAGAAGCTGCTTCCTATGTTCATATTCATTAGGGAGGGGCTGTGCCTCAGTAAAAGAGCCTCTGCTTGCAAAAGGTCCCAGGTTCAATCCCCACCATCTCCAGCTAAAAGGAACCAGGCAGGAGAAGATGGAAAAGACCTCCAGCTGACACCCTGGAGAGCTGCTCCTAGTCACAGTAAACAGGTGGACTAAGGGTCTTGTTTCAGCTTAACTCAGCTGCAGGAGACAGAGCCACAAAAACCCGAGGAATCTGCAGTGCAAGGGGGAAAGAGACTACTCATAAATATTAAGTCAGGAAGAGGGACAAGAGAGGATGAAGCCCACCTTGTGATAGCTGAGGTCACAGAAACCAAAAACCTTAAAAGGTCAAAATAATGGAAATGAATTTAAGTTTATGTAGGGTAGAACTTGGCTCCCTAAAAACTATTGGGGGACACCCGGTTGGGGACCCCGATCTAGTGGAACACCTTTTTGCAAATGGCTGCCAGTGTATTTAGCATGAACTGTTTTCTGAATTTAATTGTGACGTTTAGGATGATGTGGTAGAAGAAGAGTTGGCTGCATACCCTGCTTTTCTCTGCCCAAAGATATCTCAAAGCGGCTTACAGTCACCTTCCCTCCCTCTCCCCGCAACAGACACCCTGTGAGGTGGGTGGAGTGGAGAGTCCTTAGAGAGCTGCTCTCTCCCTCTATCTGAGGTAGGTATTGCCAAGAGTTCTGAGAGAACTGCTCAATGAGAATTAGAGACGTTATGCCGCCATCTTATTGTAATGGTTTGTGATGGGTTTTTATGGGTTGTATTGTGATTTCATTGACTTTAATATTATGTAAAACTGCTACGAGACAGATATTGTTGAGAGTGGTGTGATAGAAATTGAAACAGGAAGGAAGGAAGGAAGGAAGGAAGGAAGGAAGGAAGGAAGGAAGGAAGGAAGGAAGGAAGGAAGGAAGGAAGGAGATTGGAAGTGGAGTGAGAAGGAAGGAAGGAAGGAAGGAAGGAAGGAAGGAAGGAAGGAAGGAAGGAAGGAAGGAAGGAAGGAAGGACGAACGGACTGGGGCCAGCCCAATGTCTCCCTGTTGACTGCATTTGTGGACCCCACAGTGGGAGGGCTTCTGGCCCTGCTGGTGGACCTCTTGATGGCCCCTGGGTTCTGCCCCCGTGCAACACGGTGTGTTGGACCGGATGGGCCACTGCCCTGATCCGACATGGCTTCTCTTCCCTTCTTTTGTTCCTCTTTTGCTTTATTTTATTTTATTTATTTAGATTTCTATACTGCCCATTTCTTTGCAGCTCTGGGCGGTTGACACAGAACACTATAAGGGTTGGGAGCTTTGGAAAATGGGCCCCCTCTCCCCTGCATCCCCACCCCTTTCTCCGGAGCATGTGCCGACCCACCTCTTGGCTTTTCGCTCCAGGTGGTTCAAATGCCACGATCAGCCCCTTCCAGGGCTGGCAGACAAAGGGCACCCAGCTAGGGACGTCCGCCCCTTGGAGAGCTGAGAGCACCCTGGTGGAGGAAGTTCAAGCGATGAGGCGTAGTCGGGTTTCAGCTCTCTACGCCTAAATTGCATTGCCTGAACGTAAATCCCATTCATCCATTGCTGGGGGGTGTTTTCTTACATGGGCAATCCGTACAAGGGCCTTTGACACTGTCCCTCTCTGACTGCGAATCTGAAGGAGAAATATTTTGGGAGGGGGGGAATCTCCAGCCCAGTTAAGTGGCCCCCGCTCCACACTCAGATCCTGTAGGCGGGCTGGTGGAGAAGAGAATGCTTGGCCTTCCCGAGGGAACTAACAAGCAAATAAATGCAGTTTTCCCCTCCCACCCGTTTCTTGGGGTTCTTAATCGGTCACCCCCTTGGTGAGACCCTGTTCTTTTAAATGAAGGGCTCGGCCAGGGTGGTGCGGTGGTTACAGATCAGCCAGCCCTAATCTGGAGAAATGGGCTTAGTTCCCTGCTCCTACTCCCCATAAATCCTGGGGAGCGACCTTGGGCCATTCGTAGTTCTCTCAGATTGTTTTTGTCCTTGCTTACCCTGCAAGGAACCTGACGTTGGGAGAGCCATGTTGTAGTGGTTAAGGGTGGGAGATGGTAATCTGCAGAGCTGGGTTTGATTCCGCCATTCTTCCTGCCCATGGAGCCAGCTGGGTGACCATGAGCTAATCTCGGTTCTCTTAGAGCTGTGATCCCAGAGCAGTTCTCCCAGAGCTCTCTCAGAGCTCTCTTGTGGGGAGAGGAAAGGGAAGGTGACTGTAAGCCGCTTTGAGACTCCTTTGGGGAGAGAAAAGCAGCATATAAGAACCAACTCTTCTTCTTCTTCAGTAATCTCAGAGCTCTCTCAGCCTCACCCACCTCACAGGGTGTCTGTTTTGGGGAGAGGAAAGGGAAGGCGATTGGAAGCCGCTTTGAGACTCCTTCAGGTAGAGAAAAATGGCCTATAAGAACCATCCCTTCATCTTTTTCTTGTGGAGCGACGAAGGGAAGGCAATTGTAAGCTCCTTTGAGACTCCTTTGAGCAGTGAAAAACAGGGTATAAGAAACCTCTTCTTCTTCTTCTTCTTCTTCAGTAGGGTGTAAGTGGGGATCCTTTGAGCAGCCAGAGGTGGCAAACTAGGGAGGCAAGCCTAGGCAGTGACTCCTCTCCCCTTTCTTTCCCCGAAGCTGCCCAGTTAAGCCATTGCGTTTACACCACAAATCAGAGTTGGTGCGGCCAAGGGGCTTGCTGACTCTCCAGCTCCTTCTCTGCCTTACCCCCCCCTCCTCAGCACCATGGAGAGGTCCGTATTTGTTGTCACCTTATGGCAGGGGTAGTCAAACTGCGGCCCTCCAGATGTCCATGGACTACAATTCCCATGAGCCCCTGCCAGCGAATGCTGGCAGGGGCTCATGGGAATTGTAGTCCATGGACATCTGGAGGGCCGCAGTTTGACTGCCCCTGGCTTATGGAGGCATTCAGAAGTGGTTTCCCATTGCCACCCTTCCAAATACGAACCAGAGCTGTCTCTTCTTAGCTTCCAAGGTGGGAGGGGATCAAGCTCACCTGGGCCACCCAGATCCAGGCGAAATAAGTTAATTCCTCTCAAAGTGGTGATGGAAAGATCTGACCAGATCTGACGAACCCCTGGAGCACCCGTCATCTGTGGCTCTCAGTCACCAGGTCTAGCTATTTCTGTTTGAATTTTGCGCCTGCCCTTGGCTGAGGGCTTAGGGCGGGCTACAACTAAAATACACATTTCCAAAATTTCTTAAAACTTAACGATAAAAGATATACATTAAATGGGTTTTAAATACACCAGCTTGGTGTAGCGGTTAAGAGCGGTCCGCTTCTGATCTGGCGAGCCGGGTTTGATTCCCCGCTCCTCCACGTGCAGCCAGCTGGGTGACCTTGGCTCCGTCACAGCCCTGATGAAGCAGTTCTCACAGAGCAGTTCTCTCAGAGCTCTCTCAGCCACACCTCCCTCACAGGGTGTCTGTTGTGGGGAGAGGGTGGGGAAGGTGACTGTAAGCCACTTTGAGACTCCTTCGGGTAGAGAAAAGCAGCATATAAGAACCAACTCTTCTTCAGTAATCTCAGAGCTCTCTCAGCCTCACCTCCCTCACAGGGTGTCTGTTGTGGGGAGAGGAAAGGGAAGGTGATTGGAAGCCGCTTTGAGACTCCTTCGGGTAGAGAAAAGCAGCATATAAGAACCAACTCTTCTTATTCAGTAATATCAGGGCTCTCTCAGCCTCACCTCCCTCACAGGGTGTCTGTTGTGGGGAGAAGAAAGGGAAGGCGACTGTAAGCCACTTTGAGACTCCTTCGGGTAGAGAAAAGCGGCATATAAGAACTAACTCTTCTTCTTCTTCAGTAATCTCAGAGCTCTCTCAGCCTCACCTCCCTCACAGGGTGTCTGTTGTGGGGAGAGGAAAGGGAAGGCGCCACGTTGAGACTCCTTTGAGTAGAGAAAAGCGGCAAAAACCAATTCTTCTTCTACTACTACTTAAAGAAATGTATCATTATAAAATACATTATGTATATGTATATGTTTCCCACCCCAGCCCGCCCCTCTAGTTGGTCATAGATGGAGCACTCTGTCTCCTCATTCTGTGTGACACAGAATGTTGGTCTGGATGGGCCATTGAGCTGATCCAACATGGCTTCTCTTGTGTTCTTATGTCCAGGGAAGGGATGTTTGGTCTTCTTGTTGCTTGAGGGGGTCGCTGTGGGAGGACCTCTGGAGTTCTGGCTCCGCTGGTGGACCTCCCCTCTGGGCTCTGGCCAGTGTGTGGCTCCTAATGTAGGCCAGCATGGGCCATTGGACAGATCCAGCCTGGTTTCTCTTACGTTCTTACGTCCGGGGCAGTGACGCTCCGTCTTCTTGGGCCACAGCGGGAGGGCTTCTGGAGTTCTAGCTCTGCTGGTGGACCTCCTGATGGCCCCTGGGTTTAGGCCCCCGTGTGACACAGATTTCTGTGTCACTTCTTGAGCTCTGGCCCCACTAGAAGACCTCCTGAGGGCACCTGGGATTTGACCCCTGTGTGACACAGAGTGTTGGACTGGACGGGACACCCAGCATGGCTTCCATTGCATTATGTTCTCTGATGTTCAAACCATATTCAGATGAAGGGACCCCAGTATGCTAACTTTTGTGCTGTTAGACTGGCCCGGGTATTTAATAAAAAGCAACACTTCCTAGGTCATCTTGGGGGGTTACATGCCTTTGAATTCCAGCAAGGAAAGAAGCATGGCTTGTTTGTGGTCTAAGGCAGGGGTAGTCAAGCTGTGGTCCTCCAGAAGTTCATGGACTACAATTCCCATGAGCCCCTGCCAGCAAATGCTGGCAGGGGCTCATGGGAATTGTAGTCCATGAACATCTGGAGGACCACAGGATGACTACCTCTGGTCTAAGGCATGTGGTTGGCCCCTGTAGAAACCAGGGAGGTGGACTAGATGTCTCTGCGGCCTGCCATGCAATGGGCCATGTTGTTCAAAATGTGGAACCCATTGCCAAAGGATGTAGTGAAGGCACCGGCTTTGAAGGGGGATTAGATGGACTCATAGGGGAGAGTTCTGTCAGTGGCTACTAGCCATGATGAAAGCAAATCTGCACCTTCAGAGGAAATCAAGACTCTAATTGGCCACTGTGTAAGATGGGATGGGCTGGAAGGACCATAGACCAGACCCAGAAAGGCTCTTCTGGTGTTCTTATGGAGACCTCGGCCTCTCTGCCCTGTTGCTGGCCCTCCAGAGGAACTGGCTGGCCCCTGTGTGAGGCAGGAGGCTGGACTGGAGGGACCCCTGGTCTGACCCAGCAGGGCTCTCCTGATGTCCTTAGGAAGGCCTCGGCCTCTCTGCCCTGTTGCTGGCCCTCCAGAGGAACTGGCTGGCCCCTGTGTGAGGCAGGAGGCTGGACTGGAGGGACCCCTGGTCTGATCCAGCAGGGCTCTCCTGATGTCCTTAGGAAGGCCTCGGCCTCTCTGCCCTGTTGCTGGCCCTCCAGAGGAACTGGCTGGCCCCTGTGTGAGACAGGAAGCTGGACTGGAGGGACCCCTGGTCTGACCCAGCAGGGCTCTCCTGATGTCCTTAGGAAGGCCTCGGCCTCTCTGCCCTGTTGCTGGCCCTCCAGAGGAACTGGCTGGCCCCTGAGTGAGACAGGAGGCTGGACTGGATGGACCCCTGGTCTGACCCAGCAGGGCTCTCCTGATGTCCTTAGGAAGGCCTCGGCCTCTCTGCCCTGTTGCTGGCCCTCCAGAGGAACTGGCTGGCCCCTGAGTGAGACAGGAGGCTGGACTGGAGGGACCCCTGGTCTGACCCAGCAGGGCTCTCCTGATGTCCTTAGGAAGGCCTCGGCCTCCCTGCCCTGTTGCTGGCCCTCCAGAGGAACTGGCTGGCCCCTGAGTGAGACAGGAGGCTGGACTGGATGGACCCCTGGTCTGACCCAGCAGGGCTCTCCTGATGTCCTTAGGAAGGCCTCGGCCTCTCTGCCCTGTTGCTGGCCCTCCAGAGGAACTGGCTGGCCCCTGTGTGAGACAGGAGGCTGGACTGGATGGACCCCTGGTCTGACCCAGCAGGGCTCTCCTGATGTCCTTAGGAAGGCCTCGGCCTCCCTGCCCTGTTGCTGGCCCTCCAGAGGAACTGGCTGGCCCCTGTGTGAGACAGGAGGCTGGACTGGAGGGACCCCTGGTCTGACCCAGCAGGGCTCTCCTGATGTCCTTAGGAAGGCCTCGGCCTCCCTGCCCTGTTGCTGGCCCTCCAGAGGAACTGGCTGGCCCCTGTGTGAGACAGGAGGCTGGACTGGAGGGACCCCTGGTCTGACCCAGCAGGGCTCTCCTGATGTCCTTAGGAAGGCCTCGGCCTCTCTGCCCTGTTGCTGGCCCTCCAGAGGAACTGGCTGGCCCCTGTGTGAGACAGGAGGCTGGACTGGATGGACCCCTGGTCTGACCCAGCAGGGCTCTCCTGATGTCCTTAGGAAGGCCTCGGCCTCTCTGCCCTGTTGCTGGCCCTCCAGAGGAACTGGCTGGCCCCTGTGTGAGACAGGAGGCTGGACTGGATGGACCCCTGGTCTGACCCAGCAGGGCTGATGTTCTCAGGAAGGCCTCAGAAACCAACCTCCCTCCTTATACTTTGCCCCCCCCCCCCGAGCCACCCCTCTAACCCACGTTGGTCGTTTTCTTCTCTCTTTCCCCTCTCCCTCTCCCTCCCGGCCCCCCCAACAGGTGTGGTTCAAGAACCGCCGGGCCAAATGCCGCCAGCAGCAGCAGCAGCAGCAGAACGGCGGGCAGAACAAGGTGAGGCCGGCCAAGAAGAAGAGTTCTCCGGCTCGCGAGGTGAGCTCCGAGAGCGGGACCAGCGGTCAGTTCACGCCGCCCTCCAGCACCTCCGTGCCGGCCATCTCCAGCAGCAGCGCCCCGGTGTCCATCTGGAGCCCGGCCTCCATCTCCCCGCTCTCCGACCCGCTGTCCACGTCGTCTTCCTGCATGCAGAGGTCCTACCCGATGACCTACACCCAGGCCTCGGGCTACAGCCAAGGCTACGCCGGCTCCACCTCCTATTTCGGAGGGATGGACTGCGGATCGTACCTCACCCCGATGCACCACCAGCTCCCGGGACCAGGGGCGGCCCTCAGCCCGATGGGCACCAACGCCGTGGCCGGCCATCTCAACCAGTCCCCGGCCTCCCTTTCCACCCAGGGCTACGGCGCTTCCGGCCTGGGCTTTAACTCGGCCACCGATTGTTTGGATTATAAGGACCAAACCGCCTCCTGGAAACTGAACTTCAACGCTGACTGCTTGGATTATAAGGACCAGACCTCTTCCTGGAAGTTTCAGGTGTTGTGAAGACCTGCCAGGGAGCCCCTATGTCGTAATAAATCGTGAGGAGGAGGAGGAGGAGGAGGAGAAGGAGGAGGACGATGATGATGATGATGTTGAAGGACTTCTGCGGCGGCAAGGACCTTGAGGGACCCAAAGCCGTGGAGGGTTGGACATTCCCAGGGCGGTCCAGGCTTCGGTTTAAATTCCAGAGGGACCCGGGCAGGACACGACAAGCTGAAAGAGAAGGAAGGACAGAGGCCCGGAGGAGAGCTCCCCTCCCTTGTCATGTCTCGCTCAGAAGCTCTGGAAGGGAAGACGGACATGGAAGGTCGCCAGATGTGGACAGAGAGTTGACCTGCAGAGCTGCTCTGTGCTTTCCAGTCGTTAGCCAGTCGTTGGTTTTCTTTGTCTGGAAGACTGTTCCAGTCAAGGCCAGGATTGTCTAAGGGTCAGGGGGTGGGATTGGTTCCTTCCTTTCTTCCTTACTCTTTCTCTCTTCCTTCTTTCCATTTCTTCCTTCTTTCCATTTCTTCCTTCCTTCCTTCCTTCCTTCCTTCCTTTCCTTTCCTTCCTTCCCTTCCTTCCTTCCCCCTTTCCGTCCTTCCTTCCTTCCTTCCTTCCTTCCTTCCTTCCTTCCTTCCCCCTTTCCATCCTTCCTTCCTTTCTTCCTTTTATTCTCCTTCCTTCCTTCCTTCCTTCCTTCCCCCTTTCCTTCCTTCCTTCCTTCCTTCCTTCCTTCCTTCCTTCCTTTCCTTTCCTTTCCTTTCCTTCCTTCCCTTCCTTCCTTCCTTCCCCCTTTCCGTCCTTCCTTCCTTCCTTCCTTCCCCCTTTCCGTCCTTCCTTCCTTTCTTCCTTTTATCCTCCTTCCTTCTTTCCTTCCTTCCTTCCTTCCTTCCTTTCCTTTCCTTTCCTTCCTTCCCTTTCCTTCCTTCCCTTTCCTTCCTTCCCTTTCCTTCCTTCCTTCCTTCCTTCCCCTTTTCCATCCTTCCTTCCTTCCTTTCTTTCTTCCTTCCTTCCTTCCCCCTTTTTGTCCTTCCTTCTTTCCTTCCTTCCTTCTCACTCCACTTCCAATCTCCTTCCTTCCTTCCTTCCTTCCTTCCTTCCTTCCTTCCTTCCTTCCTTCCTTCCTTCCCCCTTTCCATCCTTCCTTCCTTCCTTTCTTTCTTCCTTCCTTCCTTCCCCCTTTTTGTCCTTCCTTCTTTCCTTCCTTCCTTCTCACTCCACTTCCAATCTCCTTCCTTCCTTCCTTCCTTCCTTCCTTCCTTCCTTCCTTCCTTCCTTCCTTCCTTCCTTCCTTCCCTCTTCTATTATTTAAAGGCAATGTCTAGATTCTTCTCTTCCTTTCCTTTCTCTTCTGTGCATATGGAAAGAATATTTCTCTTTTCCCATTCCCATTCGTCACCCAACTCTCAGTTAAAATGCTTTGTTTTGTTTTGTTTTGTTTTGTACGGATGGATAACCGTTTCTTCCTGCGTGTCTGTCTCTCTCCCTTCAGGGCCAAGGTTTGGCAAAGTTGACCACGGGTTAAAAAAACAAACAAACCAATTTTACTTAAAAAAAAAAAAAAACACTCCGTTCAGAGCCGTGTGGGTTGTGGGACTGATTGTCTTAGATGCACTGCTTTATTTAAGAGGAAAGGAAAAAAAAAATAAACCCCGAATAATGTCCATAAGGAGTCAATATGTAGTTTTTAAGAGACAATCAGTGTGTGTCTTATATCAATGGTACATCTGTGTTTTTTACATCTGTGCTAGACTTAAAAACTGTGATCTCCTGTATTGTATGCAATTTGGAGCCTCATGCCAGAAGGGGCTCCACTGTGATTTTAAATAGGTTATAATTAACAGTGAAATTTGAGCAACTGAGTTACACACAATTTCTTTCTCTCTCTTTCTCTCTCTTTCTCTCTCTCTCTCTCTCTCAATTGCCTTTCACCAGAGGTAAGGTGCACTGAAGACAAAAAAAAACTTTGCAAATGAACAAATGAGCGGAAAATTAATTCAAGCCAGTCGTTTAAAAAAAAACACAAAATTACAGAAGGACTTAGAAAACTCATCTGTAAAACTCCGCTTACTGTTGGGAAATCTAGCCGTAAGGGGAGATGGGGGGGGGGGGGAAAGAATATTTAAGACCTTGCTCGGACCTTGAATTTCCTAAAGGAGAAATTCTTCATTGTTTTTAAATGCTTGCAGATGTGAAATTTGAAGAAAAAAAAAAGGAGAGAATATATATGCATAAACCTTTTTTTTTTTCTTTTCTGGATTTGGCAGATATGTATAATTATATTAAAATGGTTCTAGCACAACGGCTGGTGGACGGCTTCCCGTTTCCTTGCATCGCTAGGGGGGTTGTCTTAGAAGAGCTTTCCGGAGCTGGGAAAGGTTTTCCGGATTTGGAAAGGGGGAGGAGGGCCAGCGAGAGAAAGGCGGAAAATCTTTCTCACCTCGGCTGGGCTCCCCTGAAATGCTTGTCAATTGTCTCCAGGTTTATGGCGTTCCCAAGTTACCTGATCCCTGTATCCTACAAAGAGTACAGGTGCTGTTGGTTGGCTGGTTTGCATCCCCCCCCCTTTATTCACACAATTGAAGTCAGGAAATAAAGTCCACCTGGAAGGGGGGGGGAGAACAACAGCTATCCTAGATATGCAAAAGAGCAGGTTCCTTCTTACAAAGGAACAAACGGAGGGATAGGGAAAAGGATTTGGGGGCGGGCGGAGGAGGAAAGAGGGAAAAGAAGAAATGGAAGAGAAGAAATCCATTGGGGGCTCAGAGGGTGTTCCAGCAAACTCCTTTAAACTCTCCAAAGGCAGAGGATGTCCTGGGAAAAGGAGAGTCAACCATGCAGAAGTGATAGCTAGATAAAGGCGTTGGGGTGGGGGCGGGGCAACAGGTTGAAAGCTACGATTTCTTTACAGCTGGGCCCCCCCAAAAGTAAAATAAAGGGCCTTCGGGGCCTCTCCTTCCTTGTCCCCCCCCCAAACGGCTAGGGGCTTGGGGGGATGCTGGATTTTCTCCCTCCCCTCTCCTCCTCCTGGCCTAGCTTCAATAAAACAGGAGTCCACCTGGACAGCCTCATGGCCCAGAGAAGCAGATCCGGCACGGGGATCATGAGAGAGCGGCGTTCGTCCCGAACAATTGCGAGGCAATGAATTTTTTCATTTTTAAAAATTAAGTGGTTTCTCTCCCTGTGTGTCCCGAATTAGCTGAGCCCCCTAACCTCTACAGTTTACACGGCGTTTCCCTCTTGGAATGCGTAAGGGGCCTTTTGGGACGGAGAGCTGGTTTCTACACCCTGTTTTTTTCTCTACCCGAAGTGGCCGACCAAACACTTTCCCCTCCCTCTCCCCACAACAGGCACCTTCCAGGCAGGTGGGGCCCAGAGAGCTCTGACAGAACTGCTCTGCGAGAACAGCTCTAAAAGAACTGGGACTGGCCCAAGGTCACCCAGCTGGCTGCTGGTGGAGGAGAAGTGGGGGATCCAGCCCATATCTCCAGACTCGAGGCTCTTCACCCCCTACACCCAGTTGGCTCCGCTCCGCATGGGAGTCGTAACCTATACCGTAGTGTATAGCATTTGGGTCAGAGCACCCAGGTGAAACCAGACCCGCAGCAAAACCGAGAGTCCGCGAGACCACACTGGAGGGTAAACTTCGCCCCAAGCTGTCCGGTTTTCAAAGTCTGCCGTACCCCTGCAAAACCCTGTTTACATGAAGGCCTTCTGAGCGGAGGGACCAACAACCAACAACCGGTTCCCCCAGCCAACCAGGGGGTCGCTCTTCCCAAAAGCCTCCGGAGGGAGCCGAGCGCATTTAGTCACAGGTAAATGGAGACACACACCCCTTCCCTTACCCCCTCCCCTCCTTTGATGGTATTAATTGCCCTTTATTCCTTCTTGCAGTCCTAAAATTTCTCTTTGGGGTGGAGGAGGGGGAAGGGGTGTGTGTGGGGGGGGAGGGCTGACGGAGAGGGAACTGGTTCCTTCCTCCTCACCCCCCAAGAGCTGATCCTTTGGGCTGGGTGCGTGCCCTGCGCCTCCGAAGCCGGCTTAGCTGGCTCTAGTCAACAAAGCCCCCCAAATGGGCAAATCGCAAATACGCTGCTTGGGGGGGGGGGGATGGAGGGGGGGCGGAAAGGAGGGCGCAACTCACACATCAAAGGCAAGCCCCATTTCTTCCGAGTTCCCCCCTTTTTGTAAGGCGAGGGGGGGCGAGGGGGGGAGGAGGGGATTTTCTCCCCCCTCCCTCCCTCCTCCGGGGAAATTTCCTTCGGCGACGGGGCCGGCCACACCCGAAGTTGGGCGGCCTGATCCGGATTAGGCCGCAGATGGCCGAAGGGGGCCGACGAGTCCGAATTTCGAGGAGTTTTGAGGGCGAAGAGAACAAGACGGATGGGTCAGGCTGACGACCTATGTGGAAAACGTCGGTATTAAGAATAAACTATATTATTATTGTTGTTGTTATTGTTATTATTGCTATAAGTGTATGTGAACCACCCTGCATGGGAGGGCAGTATAGAAATCTAACAATAATTATTAATATTAATAATAATATTGTAATAATAATAATTAATAATAATATTAATAATAAAGCCGAGGGAAGGGTTCGAACACGTGTCCGGCGGCTTCCAAGCCGGACTGGACTTTGCTCCCCCGCCCGTCCTCTCTTTCAGCCAGACGCCTGCTTCGAATCGGTCCAAGTTATTAATTCAAAAGAAGAAGAAGAAAATTCGAACGGAAGCGAAGTTGTCTCTTTGGGAGGCGCCGCAGGTTTCCCCGCGAGTAACACCCTCCTGAGTCCTGACCTCCGGCGAGCCTTGCTCCCGAGTAGCCCTGCGGAGGGCCCGTGGCGGCTTCGGCCGCTTACTCGCAAGGAAACGCCGCAGTCCCCGAACGGGTCGCCCCAGGCAGCCCACCCAGTCCTGGCCCCGAGGAATTTCGTGTCTCTCCCACCCCCCACCCCCCTATATTTTTCCTGCCCCGCGTGTGCGCAACGCGCGTTCCCGTCCCGGTAGTCCCCCGATGTCCTTCTCTTTCCTTGGATCGCCCCCAAGTCCTTCCCTCCGGGATGGCCGGGCGACCGAATTTTAGCCAATTATAATTGTTCTGATGATGATTTCAGGCGCGGGAGACGCCTGAGATTGTAAGCCGCTGAAGGAAGGTTTTATATTACTGTTCCTATTATTATCATTATTAAAATTATTATTACAATTATTGTTAAAATAATAATTTATTTATTTATTTATTTCTGGCCTGCTTTCTGCCTCCGTTTCCAATGCTTGGTTCCTCCGGGAAAGCAAGGAGAAAAGCGCAGGGCATTTTATGTTTATTGTGAACCAAGGGTAGACAAACTGCGGCCCTCCAGATGTCCATGGACAACAATTCCCATGAGCCCCTGCCAGCGTTTGCTGGCAGGGGCTCATGGGAATTGTAGTCCATCGACATCTGGAGGGCCGCAGTTTGACTATCCTTGTTGTGTACCGTCTGCGAGCCAGCCGTGCTGGGAGCGGCGGGATACAAATAAAATTAATAATTAGTATATTGTTAATGAATGATGAAACTCAAATACTTTGGCCACCTCGTGAGAAGGAAGGACTCCCTGGAGAAGAGCCTAATGCTGGGAGCGATGGAGGGCAAAAGAAGAAGGGGACGACAGAGAATGAGGCGGCTGGATGGAGTCCCTGAAGCAGTCGGACTCCGGGGAATGGTAGAGGACAGGAAGGTCTGGAGGATCATTGTCCAGGGGGTCGCGATGGGTCAGACACGACTTCGCACCTAACTACGACAACAACAACAACAACAACAACATTATTAATATGTATTATTATTATTATTATTACTATTATTATTTTGGGACCGGGGAGGGGAGCAACTCTCTTTTCGGCGCCCTGCCTCGCCGGTCGTCGGGCTCCCGCTGCCCACGGCTCCTTCCGAGCTCACCGACACGGATCGGGGCGGCTGGGATGGTCTCTTTCGCTCTGAAGGGCAATTCCGGGCTGCGGGAGCGGCCCGGGGATCGGAAGCGCGTGTCCGGCTCGCCATCTTTTAAGAAACGGGCTCGAAAGAGGAAGATCTCCGGCGGGGCTCCAGTTGCAAACCTCCAGGCGGGGGCTGGAGATCTCCCGGGCTCGCCGCCGATCTCCAGACTCCGACCCCGGCGGGTTGATTTCTTCCTATCGATTTGGATGGAGACGTTTCGCCCGCGTCTCCCGGAGGCAATAGCTCCTTTTGGGAAGCGGACGGCGCGGAGGTCTCCCCCCCCCTCCCGGGACCCAGCCTCAAAGCTCCCCCTATTTCTGGGTAGGGGGGGAGGTCCTCCGCCCCTTCGTCTCTGAGACCGCGACCAAGACCGGCCCCCAAGCCCGCAGCGATCTCGGCCAGGCCGGCGTTCTTGGCCCACGTGGCCACGCGCAATTGACCAGCGCTCTGGTCAGTTTCAAGCTTTGAAGCCGGTGCGACGGGCACGCGAAATTGACCAGCGCTCCGGTCAGTTTCCATCTCTGGCGACGGCACGTGAAATTGACCAGCGCTCCGGTCAGTTTCCATCTCTGGCGACGGGCACGTGAAATTGACCAGCGCTCAGGTCAGTTTCGAACCAACGCGAGGGGCACGGGAAATTGACCAGCGTTCTTGCCCCACTGAGCGAAATCCGAGGGGAGCCAAAGAGTGGGGAGGGGGACACTCCCCCCCCTTGTAGCTCAGCTAAAGCTGCAGGAAGGAGCCCCCTCCCCAAGCCCTCCCACCCACGCACACTTTCTCCTTCTTTCCTCTCCCTCAGTTTTTTTTTTAATACGGTTTTTGTTCCTTTCGGAACAATAAGGGTCCCCCTTCTCCCCACCCAGCGAGAAAGGAGCATGGTCCGTTTCCAAGGAGACGCGAAGAACAGCTATTTGTTTGTTTTAAACCCCGTGTTATTTACTCCCGGCTGCGGTTGCCAAACCGTATTTATCCTTGTGATCAGAAGGGCGAGGCAGTGGAGCCAATCTGGGATTCTGGGGGGTGGGAGGTGGGGGGGGGGGCTACAGCACAGCAGCAGCAAGCATGGTTGGGCCGCCCTGGTCGGACTGGATTGCCAGTTGCCAGAGAGCGTTTCCGCCAAGGGGTCGTGAGGCCGATGAAGGAGACGGATCCCTCCGACCCACAAGGAAGCAAAACAAACAAGCCAGAAGCAACAACCAATAAACAGATTTGGGAAGGGGGGGGGCAGGGACAAAAGCTGCAGAATCCTGTAAATCCAAGCAACTGGAATATTGGGAAAAGGGAGGGAGGGAATGGGTAGGCGATAGACCCTGGTTCTGGGGCTGAGCCTCTGCTTGGCATGTAGAAGGTCCCAGGTTCAATCCCCGGCATCTCCAGTTCAACGGATGAGGCAGGAAGCTGCTCTCTGTGTTTATACTTCTTAGGGAGGGGCCGTGGCTCAGTGTTGGAGCCTCTGCTTGGCATGCAGAAGGTCCCAGGTTCAATCCCCGGCATCTCCAGTTACAAGGACCAGGCAGGAGGGGATAGAAATATGGACCTTCATAGGCCAATCCCCACCCTCTCCAGTTAAAATGACCAGGTGGCAGCTGGAGTGGAAGACCCTGGAGAACCACTGCCTGTCAGAGCAGACAATACTGATGTTGAGGGACCAGTGATCTGATCCAGCCAGGCTCTTTGAGGGAAAATTCATGGATGAGAGCGGGGCTCAGTGGAAGGACCTGTGCTCAGCATACAGAAGGTCCCTCGTTTAATCCCTGGAATCTCCAGCTAACTGGTGGTTAGGTAGTTAGGTGGAGTGAGATCCTGGTATGCAGAAGGTCCCAGGTTCAATCCCCAGCATCTCCAGTTGAAAGGACCAAGCAGTAGGTGATGGGAAAGACCCATGTAGAAGGTCCCAGGTTCAATCCCCAGCATCTCCAGGTAAAAGGACCAAGCAGTAGGTGATGGGAAAGACCCATGCAGAAGGTCCCAGGTTCAATCCCCAGCATCTCCAGTTGAAAGGACCAAGCAGTAGGTGATGGGAAAGACCCATGTAGAAGGTCCCAGGTTCAATCCCCAGCACCTCCAGTTGAAAGGACCAAGCAGTAGGTGATGGGAAAGACCCATGCAGAAGGTCCCAGGTTCAATCCAAAGCATCTCCAGTTGAAAGGACCAAGCAGTAGGTGATGGTAAAGATCCATGCAGAAGGTCCCAGGTTCAATCCCCAGCATCTCCAGTTGAAAGGACCAAGCAGTAGGTGATGGGAAAGACCCATGTAGAAGGTCCCAGGTTCAATCCCCAGCATCTCCAGTTGAAAGGACCAAGCAGTAGGTGATGGGAAAGACCCATGCAGAAGGTCCCAGGTTCAATCCCCAGCATCTCCAGTAGAAAGGACCAAGCAGTAGGTGATGGGAAAGACCCATGCAGAAGGTCCCAGGTTCAATCCCCAGCATCTCCAGTTGAAAGGACCAAGCAGTAGGTGATGGGAAAGACCCATGTAGAAGGTCCCAGGTTCAATCCCCAGCACCTCCAGTTGAAAGGACCAAGCAGTAGGTGATGGGAAAGACCCATGCAGAAGGTCCCAGGTTCAATCCAAAGCATCTCCAGTTGAAAGGAACAAGCAGTAGGTGATGGTAAAGACCCATGCAGAAGGTCCCAGGTTCAATCCCCAGCATCTCCAGTTGAAAGAACCAGCCGGTAGATGACGGGGAAGGACCTCAGCCTGGGACCCTGAATGCTGCTGCCAGTTGCGGTAGGCAATATGGACCAATGGCTCTTCTGATGTTCTTAGGAAGACCTCGGCCTCTCTGCCCTGTTGCTGGCCCTCCAGAGGAACTGACTGGCCCCTGTGTGAGGCAGGAGGCTGGACTGGATGGACCCCTGGTCTGACCCAGCAGGGCTCTCCTGATGTCCTTCGAAAGGCCTCGGCCTCTCTGCCCTGTTGCTGGCCCTCCAGAGGAACTGGCTGGCCCCTGCGTGAGACAGGAGGCTGGACTGGAGGGACCCCTGGTCTGACCCAGCAGGGCTCTCCTGATGTCCTTAGGAAGGCCTCGGCCTCTCTGCCCTGTTGCTGGCCCTCCAGAGGAACTGGCTGGCCCCTGGGTGAGGCAGGAGGCTGGACTGGATGGACCCCTGGTCTGACCCAGCAGGGCTCTCCTGATGTCCTTAGGAAGGCCTCGGCCTCTCTGCCGTGTTGCTGGCCCTCCAGAGGAACTGGCTGGCCCCTGAGTGAGACAGGAGGCTGGACTGGATGGACCCCTGGTCTGACCCAGCAGGGCTCTCCTGATGTCCTTAGGAAGGCCTCGGCCTCTCTGCCCTGTTGCTGGCCCTCCAGAGGAACTGGCTGGCCCCTGTGTGAGACAGGAGGCTGGACTGGAGGGACCCCTGGTCTGACCCAGCAGGGCTCTCCTGATGCTCTTAGGAAGGCCTCGGCATCTCTGCCCCGTTGCTGGCCCTACAGAGGAACTGGCTGGCCCCTGTGTGAGACAGGAGGCTGGACTGGATGGACCCCTGGTCTGACCCAGCAGGGCTCTCCTGATGTCCTTAGGAAGGCCTCGGCCTCTCTGCCCTGTTGCTGGCCCTCCAGAGGAACTGGCTGGCCCCTGTGAGAGACAGGAGGCTGGACTGGAGGGACCCCTGGTCTGACCCAGCAGGGCTCTCCTGATGTCCTTAGGAAGGTCTCAGCCTCTCTGCCCTGTTGCTGGCCCTGCAGAGGAACTGGCTGGCCCCTGTATGAGACAGGAGGCTGGACTGGATGGACCCCTGGTCTGACCCAGCAGGGCTCCCCTGATGTCCTTAGGAAGGCCTCGGCCTCTCTGCCCTGTTGCTGGCCCTCCAGAGGAACTGGCTGGCCCCTGTGAGAGACAGGAGGCTGGACTGGAGGGACCCCTGGTCTGACCCAGCAGGGCTCTCCTGATGTCCTTAGGAAGGACTCGGCCTCTCTGCCCTGTTGTTGGCCCTCCAGAGGAACTGGCTGGCCCCTGTGTGAGGCAGGAGGCTGGACTGGATGGACCCCTGGTCTGACCCAGCAGGGCTCTCCTGATGTCCTTAGGAAGGCCTCGGCCTCTCTGCCCTGTTGCTGGCCCTCCAGAGGAACTGGCTGGCCCCTGTGTGAGGCAGGAGGCTGGACTGGATGGACCCCTGGTCTGACCCAGCAGGGCTCTCCTGATGTCCTTAGGAAGGCCTCGGCCTCTCTGCCCTGTTGCTGGCCCTCCAGAGGAACTGGCTGGCCCCTGTGTGAGGCAGGAGGCTGGACTGGATGGACCCCTGGTCTGACCCAGCAGGGCTCTCCTGATGTCCTTAGGAAGGCATCGGCCTCTCTGCCCTGTTGCTGGCCCTCCAGAGGAACTGGCTGGCCCCTGTGTAAGACTGGAGGCTGGACTGGAGGGACCCCTGGTCTGACCCAGCAGGGCTCTCCTCATGTCCTTAGGAAGGCCTCGGCCTCTCTGCCCTGTTGCTGGCCCTCCAGAGGAACTGGCTGGCCCCTGTGTGAGACAGGAGGCTGGACTGGATGGACCCCTGGTCTGACCCAGCAGGGCTCTCCTGATGTTCTTAGGAAGGCCTCGGCCTCTCTGCCCTGTTGCTGGCCCTGCAGAGGAACTGGCTTGCCCCTGTGTGAGGCAGGAGGCTAGACTGGATGGACTCCTGGTCTGACCCAGCAGGGCTCTCCTGACGTCCTTAGGAAGGCCTCGGCATCTCTGCCCTGTTGCTGGCCCTCCAGAGGAACTGGCTGGCCCCTGTGTGAGACAGGAGGCTGGACTAGATGGACCCCTGGTCTGACCCAGCAGGGCTCTCCTGATGTCCTTAGGAAGGACTCGGCCTCTCTGCCCTGTTGCTGGCCCTCCAGAGGAACTGGTTGGCCCCTGTGTGAGGCAGGATGCTGGACTACATGGACCCCTGGTCTGACCCAGCAGGGCTCTCCTGATGTCCTTAGGAAGGCCTCGGCCTCTCTGCCCTGTTGCTGGCCCTCCAGAGGAACTGACTGGCCCCTGTGTGAGGCAGGAGGCTGGACTGGATGGACCCCTGGTCTGACCCAGCAGGGCTCTCCTGATGTCCTTCGAAAGGCCTCGGCCTCTCTGCCCTGTTGCTGGCCCTCCAGAGGAACTGGCTGGCCCCTGCGTGAGACAGGAGGCTGGACTGGAGGGACCCCTGGTCTGACCCAGCAGGGCTCTCCTGATGTCCTTAGGAAGGCCTCGGCCTCTCTGCCCTGTTGCTGGCCCTCCAGAGGAACTGGCTGGCCCCTGGGTGAGGCAGGAGGCTGGACTGGATGGACCCCTGGTCTGACCCAGCAGGGCTCTCCTGATGTCCTTAGGAAGGCCTCGGCCTCTCTGCCGTGTTGCTGGCCCTCCAGAGGAACTGGCTGGCCCCTGAGTGAGACAGGAGGCTGGACTGGATGGACCCCTGGTCTGACCCAGCAGGGCTCTCCTGATGTCCTTAGGAAGGCCTCGGCCTCTCTGCCCTGTTGCTGGCCCTCCAGAGGAACTGGCTGGCCCCTGTGTGAGACAGGAGGCTGGACTGGAGGGACCCCTGGTCTGACCCAGCAGGGCTCTCCTGATGCTCTTAGGAAGGCCTCGGCATCTCTGCCCCGTTGCTGGCCCTACAGAGGAACTGGCTGGCCCCTGTGTGAGACAGGAGGCTGGACTGGATGGACCCCTGGTCTGACCCAGCAGGGCTCTCCTGATGTCCTTAGGAAGGCCTCGGCCTCTCTGCCCTGTTGCTGGCCCTCCAGAGGAACTGGCTGGCCCCTGTGAGAGACAGGAGGCTGGACTGGAGGGACCCCTGGTCTGACCCAGCAGGGCTCTCCTGATGTCCTTAGGAAGGTCTCAGCCTCTCTGCCCTGTTGCTGGCCCTGCAGAGGAACTGGCTGGCCCCTGTATGAGACAGGAGGCTGGACTGGATGGACCCCTGGTCTGACCCAGCAGGGCTCCCCTGATGTCCTTAGGAAGGCCTTGGCCTCTCTGCCCTGTTGCTGGCCCTCCAGAGGAACTGGCTGGCCCCTGTGAGAGACAGGAGGCTGGACTGGAGGGACCCCTGGTCTGACCCAGCAGGGCTCTCCTGATGTCCTTAGGAAGGACTCGGCCTCTCTGCCCTGTTGTTGGCCCTCCAGAGGAACTGGCTGGCCCCTGTGTGAGGCAGGAGGCTGGACTGGATGGACCCCTGGTCTGACCCAGCAGGGCTCTCCTGATGTCCTTAGGAAGGCCTCGGCCTCTCTGCCCTGTTGCTGGCCCTCCAGAGGAACTGGCTGGCCCCTGTGTGAGGCAGGAGGCTGGACTGGATGGAACCCTGGTCTGACCCAGCAGGGCTCTCCTGATGTCCTTAGGAAGGCCTCGGCCTCTCTGCCCTGTTGCTGGCCCTCCAGAGGAACTGGCTGGCCCCTGTGTGAGGCAGGAGGCTGGACTGGATGGACCCCTGGTCTGACCCAGCAGGGCTCTCCTGATGTCCTTAGGAAGGCATCGGCCTCTCTGCCCTGTTGCTGGCCCTCCAGAGGAACTGGCTGGCCCCTGTGTAAGACTGGAGGCTGGACTGGAGGGACCCCTGGTCTGACCCAGCAGGGCTCTCCTCATGTCCTTAGGAAGGCCTCGGCCTCTCTGCCCTGTTGCTGGCCCTCCAGAGTAACTGGCTGGCCCCTGTGTGAGACAGGAGGCTGGACTGGATGGACCCCTGGTCTGACCCAGCAGGGCTCTCCTGATGTTCTTAGGAAGGCCTCGGCCTCTCTGCCCTGTTGCTGGCCCTGCAGAGGAACTGGCTTGCCCCTGTGTGAGGCAGGAGGCTAGACTGGATGGACTCCTGGTCTGACCCAGCAGGGCTCTCCTGACGTCCTTAGGAAGGCCTCGGCATCTCTGCCCTGTTGCTGGCCCTCCAGAGGAACTGGCTGGCCCCTGTGTGAGACAGGAGGCTGGACTAGATGGACCCCTGGTCTGACCCAGCAGGGCTCTCCTGATGTCCTTAGGAAGGACTCGGCCTCTCTGCCCTGTTGCTGGCCCTCCAGAGGAACTGGTTGGCCCCTGTGTGAGGCAGGATGCTGGACTACATGGACCCCTGGTCTGACCCAGCAGGGCTCTCCTGATGTCCTTAGGAAGGCCTCGGCCTCTCTGCCCTGTTGCTGGCCCTCCAGAGGAACTGACTGGCCCCTGTGTGAGGCAGGAGGCTGGACTGGATGGACCCCTGGTCTGACCCAGCAGGGCTCTCCTGATGTCCTTCGAAAGGCCTCGGCCTCTCTGCCCTGTTGCTGGCCCTCCAGAGGAACTGGCTGGCCCCTGCGTGAGACAGGAGGCTGGACTGGAGGGACCCCTGGTCTGACCCAGCAGGGCTCTCCTGATGTCCTTAGGAAGGCCTCGGCCTCTCTGCCCTGTTGCTGGCCCTCCAGAGGAACTGGCTGGCCCCTGGGTGAGGCAGGAGGCTGGACTGGATGGACCCCTGGTCTGACCCAGCAGGGCTCTCCTGATGTCCTTAGGAAGGCCTCGGCCTCTCTGCCGTGTTGCTGGCCCTCCAGAGGAACTGGCTGGCCCCTGAGTGAGACAGGAGGCTGGACTGGATGGACCCCTGGTCTGACCCAGCAGGGCTCTCCTGATGTCCTTAGGAAGGCCTCGGCCTCTCTGCCCTGTTGCTGGCCCTCCAGAGGAACTGGCTGGCCCCTGTGTGAGACAGGAGGCTGGACTGGAGGGACCCCTGGTCTGACCCAGCAGGGCTCTCCTGATGCTCTTAGGAAGGCCTCGGCATCTCTGCCCCGTTGCTGGCCCTACAGAGGAACTGGCTGGCCCCTGTGTGAGACAGGAGGCTGGACTGGATGGACCCCTGGTCTGACCCAGCAGGGCTCTCCTGATGTCCTTAGGAAGGCCTCGGCCTCTCTGCCCTGTTGCTGGCCCTCCAGAGGAACTGGCTGGCCCCTGTGAGAGACAGGAGGCTGGACTGGAGGGACCCCTGGTCTGACCCAGCAGGGCTCTCCTGATGTCCTTAGGAAGGTCTCAGCCTCTCTGCCCTGTTGCTGGCCCTGCAGAGGAACTGGCTGGCCCCTGTATGAGACAGGAGGCTGGACTGGATGGACCCCTGGTCTGACCCAGCAGGGCTCCCCTGATGTCCTTAGGAAGGCCTCGGCCTCTCTGCCCTGTTGCTGGCCCTCCAGAGGAACTGGCTGGCCCCTGTGAGAGACAGGAGGCTGGACTGGAGGGACCCCTGGTCTGACCCAGCAGGGCTCTCCTGATGTCCTTAGGAAGGACTCGGCCTCTCTGCCCTGTTGTTGGCCCTCCAGAGGAACTGGCTGGCCCCTGTGTGAGGCAGGAGGCTGGACTGGATGGACCCCTGGTCTGACCCAGCAGGGCTCTCCTGATGTCCTTAGGAAGGCCTCGGCCTCTCTGCCCTGTTGCTGGCCCTCCAGAGGAACTGGCTGGCCCCTGTGTGAGGCAGGAGGCTGGACTGGATGGACCCCTGGTCTGACCCAGCAGGGCTCTCCTGATGTCCTTAGGAAGGCCTCGGCCTCTCTGCCCTGTTGCTGGCCCTCCAGAGGAACTGGCTGGCCCCTGTGTGAGGCAGGAGGCTGGACTGGATGGACCCCTGGTCTGACCCAGCAGGGCTCTCCTGATGTCCTTAGGAAGGCATCGGCCTCTCTGCCCTGTTGCTGGCCCTCCAGAGGAACTGGCTGGCCCCTGTGTAAGACTGGAGGCTGGACTGGAGGGACCCCTGGTCTGACCCAGCAGGGCTCTCCTCATGTCCTTAGGAAGGCCTCGGCCTCTCTGCCCTGTTGCTGGCCCTCCAGAGGAACTGGCTGGCCCCTGTGTGAGACAGGAGGCTGGACTGGATGGACCCCTGGTCTGACCCAGCAGGGCTCTCCTGATGTTCTTAGGAAGGCCTCGGCCTCTCTGCCCTGTTGCTGGCCCTGCAGAGGAACTGGCTTGCCCCTGTGTGAGGCAGGAGGCTAGACTGGATGGACTCCTGGTCTGACCCAGCAGGGCTCTCCTGACGTCCTTAGGAAGGCCTCGGCATCTCTGCCCTGTTGCTGGCCCTCCAGAGGAACTGGTTGGCCCCTGTGTGAGGCAAGATGCTGGACTACATGGACCCCTGGTCTGACCCAGCAGGGCTCTCCTGATGTCCTTAGGAAGGCCTCGGCCTCTCTGCCCTGTTGTTGGCCCTCCAGAGGAACTGGTTGGCCCCTGGGTGAGGCAGGATGCTGGACTACATGGACCCCTGGTCTGACCCAGCAGGGCTCTCCTGATGTCCTTAGGAAGGCCTCGTCCTCTCTGCCCTGTTGCCGGCCCTCCAGAGGAACTGGCTGGCCCCTGAGTGAGACAGGAGGCTGGACTGGAGGGACCCCTGGTCTGACCCAGCAGGGCTCTCCTGATGTCCTTAGGAAGGCCTCGGCCTCTCTGCCCTGTTGCCGGCCCTCCAGAGGAACTGGCTGGCCCCTGTGTGAGACGGGAGGCTGGACTGGATGGACCCCTGGTCTAAACCAGCAGGGCTCTCCAGATGTCCTTAGGAAGGCCTCGGCCTCTCTGCCCTGTTGCTGGCCCTCCAGAGGAACTGGCTGGCCCCTGAGTGAGACAGGAGGCTGGACTGGAGGGACCCCTGGTCTGACCCAGCAGGGCTCTCCTGATGTCCTTAGGAAGGCCTCGGCCTCTCTGCCCTGTTGCTGGCCCTCCAGAGGAACTGGCTGGCCCCTGTGTGAGAAGGGAGGCTGGACTGGATGGACCCCTGGTCTGACCCAGCAGGGCTCTCCTGATGTCCTTAGGAAGGCCTCGGCCTCTCTGCCCTGTTGCTGGCCCTCCAGAGGAACTGGCTGGCCCCTGTGTGAGACAGGAGGCTGGACTGGATGGACCCCTGGTCTGACCCAGCAGGGCTCTCCTGATGTCCTTAGGAAGGCCTCGGCCTCTCTGCCCTGTTGCTGGCCCTCCAGAGGAACTGGCTGGCCCCTGTGTGAGACAGGAGGCTGGACTGGATGGACCCCTGGTCTGACCCAGCAGGGCTCTCCTGATGTCCTTTGGAAGGCCTCGGCCTCCCTGCCCTGTTGCTGACCCTCCAGAGGAACTGGCTGGCCCGTGTGAGACAGGAGGCTGGACTGGATGGACCCCTGGTCTGACCCAGCAGGGCTCTTCTGATGTTCTTAGGAAGTCCTCGGCCTCTCTGCCCTGTTGCTGGCCCTCCAGAGGAACTGGCTGGCCCCTGTGTGAGACAGGAGGCTGGACTGGAGGGACCCCTGGTCTGACCCAGCAGGGCTCTCCTGATGTCCTTAGGGAGGCCTCGGCCTCTCTGCCCTGTTGCTGGCCCTCCAGAGGAACTGGCTGGCCCCTGTGTGAGACAGGAGGCTGGACTGGATGGACCCTGGTCTGACCCAGCAGGGCACTCCTGATGTCCTTAGGAAGGCCTCGGCCTCTCTGCCCTGTTGCTGGCCCTCCAGAGGAACTGGCTGGCCCCTGTGTGAGACAGGAGGCTGGACTGGATGGACCCTGGTCTGACCCAGCAGGGCACTCCTGATGTCCTTAGGGAGGCCTCGGCCTCTCTGCCCTGTTGCTGGCCCTGCAGAGGAACTGGCTGGCCCCTGTGTGAGACAGGAGGCTGGACTGGAGGGACCCCTGGTCTGACCCAGCAGGGCTCTCCTGATGTCCTTAGGAAGGCCTCGGCCTCTCTGCCCTGTTGCTGGCCCTGCAGAGGAATCCAGCAGGGTTCTTCTGATGGTGGGCTCCAAATCAGATCCCTTGACATTAGAAAGAGTAGTTGGAGCAGCGCCTAACACGTTTCTTTGCCACCCAGCAAGCCCTTTGATTTTAGATAAGAGCCCTTTCTGCACCATAATTTGACCCCCGAGGAAGACCCCCTCGGGGGTCAAACCGCATTTGCTCCATCCTGTTGATCTATTCCATGTGCAGTTAGAAATTTGATATTTCTATATTTTGATGGCTATGTTTTTATTATGTTGAATTAGTGCACTTTATGTAATATATATATATCCGTACAAATTTCAAATGAATAATTTTTGCAGCTCAACCTTTGGCTTCCTCACTTTTCCGGTTAGGTTGGGTTTCGGTTTCTCCTTTTGGTTTCGCATTGCAGGAGCAGAAGGGCCACCGGCCTGATCCAGCAGAGCCTTTCTGAACTTGTTCCTTGGCTGGACCTCGACATCCCCTCCCACCCCAACTAACCGTGCTGTTATTGCTTCGGTGATGATAATTCCCAACATGTCCCTCCAGTATGTGGCCAGCAGCTCCCCAGAGTCGGGTTAAAAAGCTTTTCATGGGCTGAAGGTTCCAAGCAAGGAGCAGAAGGGGTCTCCCACGATGGCAGTTTTGTCCTCTTGGACCCTCCAGGATATCTCAGTGGGCAACTTCCCAAAGAAGCCACCTTGCTTAGAAGGAGTCTGAGAAAATAGACAGCCTTTCCCGACCCTTCTTTGGAACAGATGTGCAGGACAACGTCAGATGGTGTTTGTGTGTGGGCGTGTGTGTGTGTGTGTGGGTGGGGGGGGGTTAATGGGAAGAGAAAATATATCTTAATCTGAGCGTTGGGCAGTCCATTCCGGGAAGAGAAGGGGGATTTTTTTAAAAATAGCTCCTCCGTATGGTTGGGCGAAAATAAATACATCGCCGCCCCAAAATTGCAGCCAGCACATGCGTGCGCGCACATGAATGCAGAGCAATTCTCTTCTCCTTCATCACCGCAAAACGGCTTCTTCTTTTCTTCTTTTTCTTTTTAAATCGCCTGCCTTCAATTCTGGAACTGAATCAAGGGCTATTCGATCGGAAATGGTGGGCATTTTCTGCCATTTTTAAAATTTCACCTCCCTTTGTCGGGAACATTCTTTTTGACGGAGGAAAGGAAAAGAAAGAGCCATTTTTACGTCTCTCTCTCTCTCTCTGTCTGTCTGCAATTTCTTTCACGCGCCCCTTACCTGGAACATGCCTACTCACGACCCAGGACAGCTTCCAAAGCCCAAACATTACTAGGCCTAGTGAGATTAGATCAGCCTTTCTCAACTTTCTTACCATGGAGAAACCCCTGAAACATTCTTCAGGCTTCAAGAAGCCCCAGAAGAGACAGGATCGGGCAGAATAGGGTTGGGAACCGCAGCTGAGGACATGCCTACCGGGAGACCCTCCCCTTCCCACCCCCTCCAGGCCCTTCACTGGCCATTCTGGAAGGAGGGGGGGGTCATCATGGCCACATATGGTTGTATCTTTCCATAAATGTCATAACAAATTTTGTCAACATATACAAAATTAGCTCACTCCCAACAGTTCGGGGCACCCTTCCAGGGCCGTCACGAAACCCCAGGGTTGCCCAAAAGCCTTGCTGAGAGAGCCTGGTGTGATCTGCCTCAAAATTCACGACTATAAGGACACAGAATGAAAAGTCTCTTGGGCTTCCATGGAACACGATTCACCCCAGCCTTACTCAACTTTTCTACCTTTGATAAACCCCTGAAATACTCTTCCGGCTTCGGGAAACCCCAGAAGTAGCTCTATAATGCAGACTATGGTTAGGAAGCAGAGCTGTGGACACGCCCACCTGGGGCCCCACCCCTTCACATCATTGGCTATTTGGGGGAGGGAGGGGGTCAGGTCAAGATGACCATATATGGTCATATCACATTATATTTATGAGAGAGAGAGAGAGCGAGCGCCTCTTGTGGCACAGGGGTAAGGCAGAAGAAATGTTGTCTGAAAGCTCTGCCCGTGAGGCTGGGAGTTCAATCCCAGCAGTCGGCTCAAGGTTGACTCCATCCTTTTCTGCCATTTTCTGATAAACCCCTGACACATTCTTCCGGCTTTGAGAAACCCCAGAAGTGGCTCAATGGTGCAGAATAGGGTTGGGAAGCAGAGCTGTGGACATGCCCACCTGGGGCCCCTCCCCTTCCCACCTCCTCCAGGCCCACCATTGGCCATTTTATAAAGTGAAACGCTTTATACATGTTTCACAGGGCCGTTGATAAACCCCAGTTTGTCAGAAAACCTTGGTTGCGAATCCTGGATTAGACAGCTCAGTCCTTGCATCTTGCTTTGTGGACTGAGTGCCGTCAAGGCACCTCTGACGGATCAGGACCCTATGAATTTATGTCCTACCAAAGGGCCTCTGATTGACCCCTTCGCTCAGGCCTTGATAATGGAAGGCCGTGGGTTCCTTGGTGGAGCCCGCCTGTCTCAGATTGTCTTTCTCTTCTGTTGTTCCCTTTGACTTTTTCTAGCGTTGCTGGCTTTCCTTGAGACTCTGCTCTTTACATGCGACCGAAGGACAAGAGACTCAGCATAGATCGGGGATTCCCGACCAGGGTTCCGTGGATCCCCGGGGGTCTGCGGGAGACCTGGGAGGGGTCCACGGGAACTCTGGAGCAGATCCATCGCCTTTCCCGTCCTGTTTTAATCGACTTCATGTTGGCAGCAGAGGATAGGACCAGCAGTAATGGCTTCAAAACTATGTGTAGAATGATATGGGCTAGATATCAGGAAATACAATTTCACAGTCCAAGTAAATCAGCAGTGAGGTGGGCTGCCTGAGGAGGTGGGGAGCTCCCCCTCACTGGGGGTCTCCAAGCAGCAACTGGACAGATCCTTCTCCTGGATGCTTGAGGCTGATCCTGCACTGAGCAGGGGGTGGACTAGATGGCCTGGATGGCCCCTTCCCACTCTAGGATTCTTGGAGTCTAGTTCAGCAGTGGAAGGGGCTGCCTGAGGAGGTGGGGAGCTCCCCCTCACTGGGGGTCTCCAAGCAGCATCTGGACTGATCCTTCTCCTGGATGCTTGAGGCTGATCCTGCACTGAGCAGGGGGTGGGACTAGATGGCCTGCATGGCCCCTTCCCACTCTAGGATTCTTGGAGTCTAGTTCATCAGTGGAAGGGGCTGCCTAAGGAGATGGGGAGCTCCCCCTCACTGGGGGTCTCCAAGCAGCAGCTGGACTGATCCTTCTCCTGGATGCTTGAGGCTGATCCTGCACTGAGCAGGGGGTGGACCAGATGGCCTGGATGGCCCCTTCCCACTCTAGGATTCTTGGAGTCTAGTTCAGCAGTGGAAGGGGCTGCCTGAGGAGGTGGGGAGCTCCCCCTCACTGGGGGTCTCCAAGCAGCATCTGGACTGATCCTTCTCCTGGATGCTTGAGGCTGATCCTGCACTGAGCAGGGGGTGGGACTAGATGGCCTGCATGGCCCCTTCCCACTCTAGGATTCTTGGAGTCTAGTTCATCAGTGGAAGGGGCTGCCTAAGGAGATGGGGAGCTCCCCCTCACTGGGGGTCTCCAAGCAGCGGCTGGACAGATCCTTCTCCTGGATGCTTGAGGCTGATCCTGCACTGAGCAGGGGGTGGGACTAGATGGCCTGCATGGCCCCTTCCAATTCTAGGATTCTAGAATTCTTAGATAGCAAAATAAACCCATGGAGGAAACTGAAAACATTTTCCCAGTGACGCTGGTCCATTCTGATGGGCCGTTTTCCTGAACGCGACTGGGAACCGGGACCCACCGCTAGGAGGCCCCGGATTACCAACTTCCTCTCTCAGCATCAAACCCAGGCAGATTTCAAAAAAGTAGCCCTATCTCCCCCCCCCCCCCCAATTCTACAGAACTGCCTAGTCAGGCTCTTGCTTGGGGCGGCTGCTGTTCCCCATAAAGGCCTGCCCGCCTCCCGTTTGTTTCTGCACTAATGATCCCGCCTCCTGGCTTCCAAATTGTTTAATTGCTGAGCAATTAGCCCTTCCGCACAATGAACCCATCCTGCCAAATGGCGGGTGTCACTCAAAGGTATCGCCCGCCAACCAACACATGTTTACCCTGGGCGCTGGGATGCTGAATGCAGGCTGTTATTTCAGAGGCTGCAGGGCCAGGGTTGCCCCTTTAACACCCACTGGGCGCTTGGAGCAGCCAACCAGTGAGCTCACAAACTGGAAAGGTTTGATTGGAAAGAGAGAAGCCATGTTCTTCAAAGGGAAGAGAATCATAGAATCACTGAGATGGAAGGGACCTCCTGGGTCATCTAGTCCAACCCCCTGCACTATGCAGGACACCCACAACCTTCTCGCTCATCCACTGTCACCTGCCACCCCCTTGAACCTTCCCAGAACCAGCCTCTCCGTCAGATGGCTCTCCAGCCTCTGCTTAAAAATCTCCCAAGATGGAGAACCCACCACCTCCTGAGGAAGCCTGTTCCGCTGAGGAACCGCTCTAACTGTCAGGAACTTCTTCCGGATGTTTAGACGGAATTTAGAATCATAGAATCACAGAGTTGGAAGGCGCTTGGTCCTCTCAGGCCCTGGATCACCCTCATCACTCTCCTTTGCAGTGAGGCCCTCAGAACTGCACGCAAGACTCCAGGGGCCTTCCGACCAATGCAGCAAAAAATCGTACTATGCCATCTTGTGATTTCGATGTGATGCCTCAGTCGCTACGATCCAAGACTTCAGTTGCTTTCTTGAGTGCCGCATCCCGCTGTCTGCTCCTATTGAGCTCACAGTCCACAAGAAGTCCAAGATCTCGTTCGCATGCACCGCTACCCAGAAGATGGGGGTATACAGTACTACTTGCATGGGCAAACAGGCCATCGAGCATCAGCAGCCACAGGATACGGGTGGGACGGCCCCTCCTCCCTCTCCTGCACATCGAAACCGAACAGGATCCAGCTGGGTGTTTGATGACCCTGAAAACTCCCACCTGCCTCCTTCTTCTCCCAAGCCCGATTGTGAAATATAAGCACAGCCAGATCTTCCTTTGCTGGACCATCTCCGTGGGCCTCCCCCCTCTGCCCCCAACTCTAGTATTTTGGAACTTGACAAGGAGGTCTCCGTGGAGCTCTTGTTCCCACGTCCTTCAAGCGCCCGCGATTGTCCTGCGGGGAAATCCGATCGCTGAACAATGTCGAAAAGAATGCCTCGGAATTGTTCCGTCTCCCTCTCGGCCCATTTCTCCTGGGTGTTTCTTTTATCTCCTCGGCCCCTCTCTCGCACCCGTTCCCGCCCCTTCGCCGTGACATTGAGAAGTCCGCACGGCCAGGTGTGCAAACTTCCTCTCTCTCTCTTGACACATTGTTGGCAGGGCGTAGAGCGAACGCGGCAGGGAAGGTCAGGGGGGCAATAACAATAACAAAAGACGGCAAGGTGGATTGTGGATTTTCTCCTCCCCGTCACCATTTCTGTTCTCCCAGCTGCCTCGGCCAGCTCACGACTTCACAGGGATATTGTTGAGGGCCGCAAACATTACCCGGTTTAAACAACCCCAAGTGGCGGCTGATGAACTGGGGAGCAGCCATCTTAACCAGAGGGTAGCTGTGTTGATCTTTAGTAGATTCACTCCCAGCGACAGCAACACACCGGAACCAAAGTAGCCTCTACAATGAATGAGTGTTCTTACATTCAATCTGAGGACTTGGGCATGCAGACCAAAGGCCTTGAATAAAAATTTGTTGGGCTTAAAAGTGCAACTGGATTCTAAATTTGTTTCGTGTTCTCAGGATAGCAGGATATTGGGTGGAAGGCCGAGGAGCCCCTGAGTTCTCATCGACTCTAGGGCTTTAGGGAACTCAGCTGAGAATCCTTGGGCTAGAGTGTCAGTTTAGGATCTGGGAGACCAAGGTTCAGATCCCTGCTCTGCTACAGAAACTTGTTTTAGGTGAGCCTCACACTCTTGTTCTGGCCTACCTCAGAAAAGTTATGAAATCCCATGGACTTCCTTGAGAAAGGGAGCCATCGTTCACTCTCCTGAGGGACATCAGGAAGATAGAAAGCCAAAGCAGGAAGGGACATATGCAAAGCAGAAGGCCCAATCAAGCATCTGTTGGAGACTGTAACTCTGCATACAAGAGGATCTGGGTGAGAGAATTCTCTCTCCCTCTCCCCACCCTGGGGGTCCGCTCGGCTGTTGGTGCCCCCCCCAGTGGTTAGACACTGAGCCTCTTCAGCCGTGGCTTGCCCTCTGCTTCATCTGATATAGGACCTCTCTTCTTTCTCTCTCTTACCTGGGCTTGGAGCTGTAGTACATTCTTTTGGAAGTCAATCTGTGTTGGTAGAGTTTAAGTATGCAAAGAGGGGCAGAGCACCCACCTGCTGTGAGAAAGAGGAGAGAAAGAGAGTGAAAACTAACTCACTAACCATGCTGCTCTGGAGACAAGCAGAGAGGAAGTGTGCTCAACAGAGCAGCAAGTCTCCCGTTGAGCCAAACAGGACGCTGGAGGAGAGGGTTTGAAAAATTCCAAGAGGTACCTAATCTAACTATGCTAAATACACATCTCTGCTGATGCCCCCTGCAGGACACTCTTCATATTTCGTTCATTCACAGATCCTGCATATTCCAGCAAACTATTCACAATAAGTTAAATGTCCCCGTGCGAATATGTCATGTAGGATGCAGTTCCGGTTTGGTAAGTACTTCCCCCCCCCCCCATCTTGATACCATTGGAGTCAGATCATCTTTGTAATTCATTTGAACAGCATTTCCCATTAACTGGGAGACGGGGACAAATGGGGACACTGTGTAAAACTTCTCTATTTCCAAGGTAAAATACACACACACATATTTTAACATTTAACCCCATAGCCTGAAGAGGAGATCCAGCAATAACAGGGTGGAAGGTGGAATACTAGGGGCGGAGCCTACTGGGGAAGAGGCAGGGCTCTGGAAGCATGTGATCAAGGAAGAGGGCGGGGCCTGTGTTAAGTCTGAGGGGCTCAGGGCGGGAGACAGATGGACGTGGAGGGTGGGGCAGGAGAAGGACCAGAGGCAAAGGATTAAACACCAACAATAGCAAAGCTGTCCCGCACGCCCGTTTTTGATCGTCCTCTTTATACAAATAGCCCTACAAAACATTTGAACTCTATTTTGGTGAATAAGTGGGCATTTCCTAAGTTTCCTTTCTTTTGGATAACTCCAAAACTCCATTACTCTTCCTCAAGTTGTAATTTTATGTCCCATTTTAATTTTTAACGGGGTCTTAATGGGGTTTTTAATGGACTGTTGTAACCCGCCACGAGCTGGCTCCAGGAGTGGTGGGGAATAAAAATCTAAATACATACATACATACATACATACATACATACATACATTGTTGTTGTTAGTTGCGAAGTCGTGTCCGACCCATCGCGACCCCATGGACAATGATCCTCCAGGCCTTCCTGTCCTCTGCCATTCCCCGGAGTCCATTTAAGTTTGCCCCGACTTCTTCAGTGACTCCATCCAGCCACCTCATTCTCTGTCGTCCCCTTCTTCTTTTGCCCTCGATCGCTCCCAGCATTAGGCTCTTCTCCAGGGAGTCCTTCCTTCTCATGAGGTGGCCAAAGTATTTGAGTTTCATCTTCAGGATCTGGCCTTCTAAAGAGCAGTCAGGGCCGATCTCCTCTAGGACTGACCGGTTTGTTCGCCTTGCAGTCCAAGGGACTCGCAAGAGTCTTCTCCAGCACCAGAGTTCAAAAGCCTCAATTCTTTGACGCTCGGCCTTCCTTATGGTCCAACTCTCGCAGCCATACATTGCAACTGGGAATACCATAGCCTTGACTAGACGCACTTTTGTTGGCAGGGTGACGTCTCTGCTTTTTAGGATGCTGTCTAGATTTGCCATAGCTTTCCTCCCCAGGAGCAAGCGTCTTTTAATTTCTTTGCTGCAGTCCCCATCTGCAGTGATCTTGGAGCCCAGGAAAATAAAATCTGTCACTACCTCCATTTCTTCCCCATCTATTTGCCAGGACATACATACATACATAAATAACAATTTCTGCAAGGTGCCATCAAATTGCACCAAGACCATCATTAAGGACAGCCTCTGTATACTTATCAGTATTGTGGTTTCTTTGTCGTCATAATCAATTTGTCCTTATTTTGACCCATTCTAATTCTAACTGTGAGATAGTTCAATGTGCCAAGAAAGGATGTGTGTGTGGATTTCAAGCGAGAAGAAGTGCAGATCTTGATTCTCAGGCTTCGCCGGAAGATTTTTAAGACTCTTAGAGGTTACACAGCTCTGAAACGCAGCGTCGAACTCTTGAGAATCGTTAACCCTCTGCGCAAAGCTGGAGGAAAACAATCCAGGACAAGACGTTACTTTGTGGTGACTCGAGACGGGGTTTTTTTTTGGTGGTGGCCCCTCAACTCAGGAACAACCGGTTCCCTTGTGGCACATCCGGTACCTACCTTACTTCAGAGAGCCAGTTTGGTGTAGTGGTTAGGAGTGCGGACTTCTAATCTGGCATGCCGGGTTCGATTCTGCACTCCCCCACATGCAACCAGCTGGGTGACCTTGGACTCAACACGGCACTGATAAAACTGTTCTGACCGAGCAGGAATCTCTGGGCTCTCTCAGCCTCCCCTCCCTCACAGGGTGTCTGTTGTGGGGAGAGGAAGGGGAAGGCGACTGTAAGCCGCTTTGAGCCTCCTTCGGGTAGGGAAAAGCGGCATATAAGAACCAACTCTTCTTCTTCTTCTTCTAATTCTAATTCTAATTCTAATTCTTCTTCTTCATTTTGACACCAGATCAAAATATATCTTTTAACCCTGGCTTTTAATTGTTTGTGTGTGTGTGTGTGTGAGCACTTTTTGTTTTTGTTGGCCTGCTGCTGTTTTGTGGATAGTTTTTAGGTCCAAAAACTTGTTATTTTGTTTAATATTGTGGCCTTCTTTTAATCCGCAAACTAACTCCAGCGGTATTCCGAAGAGGTGGCGTACAAATATCCTTTAAAAAAGAAAAAAACACGGGACTTTCTCCCGTACTCTGTAATACGACCCTATTTAGATCTCTTTGGCGTTTTAATTAGTGCACCATTTAAATTAATCTCCAGCTTTGTTGCTATAATGAACGCCGGGTTTTTCATCTGCTCTCAGCCTTTTAAGGGACCAGTGGGAGCCGTCTGGTGTTACAGAGACATTTGATGAATTACTGTTTTTTTTTAAAGCAGAAATCAGGTGGAGGTTTCTGCCGTCCCAGAAGACTAAAGGGCAGAGTGGTGGTGTGGTTCGGCCATCTGAACAGGATCAGAGATCCTCAAGCTTCTTGAGCCTGTGAGCCCCTCTGGAATACTGACAAAAATGGCTGCCACAAAATGGTCGCCAAAGGAGGCGGAGTTATCCACAAGATGAATGCCAATTCGCTGCAGCTTCGCTTCAGTCACAGTGAAGATCATCGGGCTGTGGGGGACGCCGCTGCCCAGGCACCCTTTGTAAACATCTACGCAGCCAATCAAATCTCCAATAGCCAATCAGAAGCCGTGCTGGGCAAAACACCCCACTTGGCTCCACCCACCTTTTGAAAAAACTTGGCGGGCACCAGTGTGCCTGTGGACTCCTCAATGGGGGTCTCCAAGGGCTGAATTCCTCCTTTGCAATGGAAGCTCAAATGAGCCTCTTGTGGCGCAGAGTGGTAAGGCAGCCGTCTGAAAGCTCTGCCCATGAGGCTGGGAGTTCGATCCCAGCAGCCGGCTCAAGGCTGACTCAGCCTTCCATCCTTCCGAGGTCGGTAAAATGAGTACCCAGCTTGCTTCCTGGGGGGTAAACGGTAATGACTGGGGAAGGCACTGGCAAACCACCCCGTATTGAGTCTGCCATGAAAAGGCTGGAGGGCGTCACCCCAAAGGTCAGACATGACCCAGTGCTTGCACAGGGGATACCTTTACCTTTACCTTAATAGAAGCTCACTGGCTGACCTTGGGCTAGTACCAAGGGGCTCCTGGGAATCGTAGTCCACGGACATTTCGAGAGCCCCAGTTTGGCCACCCCAGGCTAGGCTCTCTCCTGCAGCCTAACCTACAGAGTTGTTGTTTTGGGGACGAAATGGAGGATGGGAGAATTATTTTAGAAGCCGCTTTTGGTTCCTGTTTGGAAGGGAAGTGGGGTAATCATCCAATGCATGCAGAGGTTCCAACTGAGACCAGCTCTAGGCAGTATAATTGCATTTATTCAAACTGTGGCATCTACGGATAAGGTTGCGGGCTCCGGGACAGGAAATATTGGATTTTGGGGGTGGAGCCTGAGTGGGGTTTGGAGATCTCCAGCTGTCACATGGAGGTTGGCCACTGTTTTGCAGCCTGGGGAGCTTAAGATCAGGGAAATCTATCCCCCCCCCCTACTTTAACTTTCAGCTTCATGGAGAATTCTGGAGAACCTGCACACATGGCAGTTTCCGATCTGGGGAACTGGGCTTGAATTCCCCGCTCCTCCTCCACGTGCAGTCGGTTGGGTGGCCTTGGTCCACTCCCAGCTCTCCCAGAACTTATCTCCCAGAGCAGTTCTTTGAGAGCTCTCCTGTCCGCTGCTTTGAGACTCCTTCGGGTCGTAAAAAGCGGGGTATAAAAACCAGCTCCTTTTGCAAACACTTTTTGCATTCTTTTTCATTAGCCTGCAGAATCTGAATTCCATGGCTTTTGTTTTTGGTCTCCTCATAGGTGTTTTTGTTGCCAGTAAGAAATAAATTTCCTTTCGTTATCTGCAGGTACAAACACTTTATTCCCGCATCCTGGCCCAGGGTTCTGTGATGGTCCAATGCAACAGAACCCTGGAATGTATTGATGACCACTTCTTGTGAGGTCACAAAAGATTTCCAGACAGCAGAGATCAGTTCCCCTGGAGAAAATGGCTGGAAGATTAACTCTAAGGTATTATACCTTACTGAAGTCCTGCCCTTCACTAAGCCCTTCCCTCCTCAGGCACCAGCCCCACATCTCCAGAAACTACCCATCCCAGAGCTGGCATCCCTATACTTCTTTGGAAGTTTTAAAGCAGAGAAGAAGAAGAAGAAGAGTTGGTTCTTATATGCCACTTTTCCCTACCCGAAGGAGGCTCAAAGCGGCTTACAGTCGCCTTCCCATTCTTCTCCCCACAACAGACACCCTGTGGGGTGGGTGAGACTGAAAGAGCCCTGATATCACTGCTCGGTCAGAACATCTTTATCAGTGCTGTGGGGAGCCCAAGGTCACCCAGATGGTTGCATGAGGGAGAGCGCAGAATCGAACCTGGCATGCCAGATTAGAAGTCCACACTCCTAACCACTACACCAAACTGGCTCTCAAAGAGGCTTGATAGTCATCTGACTTAAATGCTGATTGGGAGCGGGTGGGCAGGAAGGCATTGTGTCGGTGCTTGGCTCTTTGTGGCCAGTTCCTGCCTTCTGCAGGGGGTTGGACTAGATGACCCCTGACGACCAACTCCAACTCTATGATTCTATGCTCCTATGAAATCCAACCCAACAGGAGTAACCCCTCTAGGACACTGGAGTAACCCTAATTGAAAAAGACTGCTCTAAAGGCACTGTGTACAGTAAAATGTTTGTTAAATAAGAAGTGGGTTTCATTTTTGCGTGTGCATTGCCTTGCCTGAGCAAATCAAGGAAACATTCATCTCAGCTGTCACAAAGCCCACCATGCACAGCAGCAATTCTTCCGGGGGACATGACTGGCGTGATTCGGAGATCACATGGAAGCATGAAAGACCTCCAGCCTCCCATGTGTCCACTCGGTGAAAATGACTGGCACATTGTCCTGCCGAATATATACCTGGATGTGGAGACGCAAGGAGACACAATAAAGTGTTTGAGCAATTTGGGAAATCTGCCCTCTGCTCACACAGTCACCGGAGAAAAGAATAGCAAAGGCTAAGGTGTGGCACTTCATTCAAATGCCCCCTGAAAAGACAAATGCCGCCCGCTCGGATTTCACAGCACCTGATCGACCTTCTGCCAGGGCAAGCGTTCCCACGTTCCGGAGACGACGAGATCTCGGGAGGGATCGGATTCCTCACCTGATTCTGGCTTTGCTCTTTTCATGCCCGGCGAGGAAAAGGTCCCGAGGAGGGACGGCCGGTGCCCGGTCAGGTTACAGAACAAGGCCAAAGTCGGGCGAGGAAGCTCCAATGCTGAGGCCTTCTGTGTAGGGCCTGGGGAAGGAGAGAGGGAGAGACGGAGCAGGATTCTGCGAAGGGTGAACGGCATGGGTGAGGCGGTTTAGACACAAGGAGGAGGCCAGTTCAGGACAAGTGGGAGGTGTCTGGAATCTGCAAGATGTGCAGGGGGCATGATTCAAAGACATATGAAGAATACCCGACAGGGGGCGTCAGAGGAGACGAGTATTTAGCATAGTTGGATCAGGTACTTAGTGGTATTTTTTAAGTAGTCTCTTCGTATCTGCTGATTTTGTCAATGGGAGACTGCCAGCTTCTTCCCTCTATACATGCCAGTCTCCAGCCAATCTATAATCAATCTTTATTTATGGTCATTTAGAACAGGGGTAGACAACCTGTGGTCCTCCAGATGTCCATGGACTACAATTCCCATGAGCCCCTGCCAGCTAACGCTCCAGACTGCAGAGATCAGTTCCCCTGGAGAAAGGGCTGCTTGGGAGGGGGGACTCAGGGATGCCAGCCTCCAGGTGGGGCCTGGGGATCCCCTGGAATGACAGCTCCTCTCCAAACTACAGAGATCAGTTCCCCTGGAGGAAAGGGCTGCTTGGGAGGGGGGACTCAAGGATGCCAGCCTCCAGGTGGGGGCTGGGGATCCCCTGGAATGACAGCTCCTCTCCAGACTGCAGAGATCAGTCCCCCTGGAGGAAAGGGCTGCTTGGGAGGGGGGACTCAGGGATGCCAGCCTCCAGGTGGGGCCTGGGGATCCCCTGGAATGGCAGCTCCTCTCCAGACTGCAGAGATCAGTTCCCCTGGAGAAAAGGGCTGCTGGGGAGGGGGGACTCAGGGATGCCAGCCTCCAGGTGGGGCCTGGGGATCCCCTGGAATGACAGAGAGAAAATGGAGAAAATGGCCCCTTGCCAGGGGCTCATGGCAATTGTAGTTCATGAACACCTGGAGAGCCGCAAGTGGGCCAGCCCTGCTCTAAAGAAACAGCCTCTTATCTCCCTTTTTTTGTCAGCAGGTTTCCCACGTGGCTGAGTGGCCACAGGCCCCACACCAGTCCCTTCCCCACCACACCAACCCATCCCAGAGAAATCTACACAACCCCAATAGCGGCAGGACAAGAAAACACGACCGCATCCTCTGGAAAATCTCCGCATCCCAATCAGCCCTTGGAGAAGTCTACGGGGAGCCCTAGGAGAGGACGGCTCGGAGAGGCCCACGGAGACGAGTCATTAACCCAATTAAGTAGGTGGAAGGCAAGAGGGCTCCGGGATCGTTTACACCTTGCTAATGAAGGATGTGAAGGCTCATCTCTTCCGAATGAGGAGGCCCTCCAGAAAGGCCCCCAGTGTGGGGAAAGGGGGGAATTAATTAAGGGGAGAGAAGAGGGTGAGGAGGGGAGGAGATGTGTTGAGCACCAGGGGGACAACAGGACATGGGGCGACTGTAGCTGTGGATGATTAGCCACTGATCTCTCTTTCTGTCGAGGGAGAAGCAGGGAAAGTGCAAGACACAGAGAAAACAAACGGCCATTGAGTAGCAGAATGGGTGAATCGGGTGGAACAAGGGTGCTATTGGATAGTCTTGCTGATGGACAGATGTTCCAATCGTGGTTCAGGGCCAGAGAATAATAATAATGTTGTTGTTATTGTGATTATAGAATTTGATTTATACCCCACCGCTCACTTAGTACCAGGGCGGCTAACAGCACAATTGAAATAAACCTTAATTTCAAGACAAACATTGATCCTGCGTTGAGCAGGGGGTTGGACTAGATGGCCTGTATGGCCCCTTCCAACTCTAGGATTCTATGATTTGTTGTTGTTATGTGCGAAGTCGTGTCCGACCCATCGCGACCCCATGGACAATGATCCTCCAGGCCTTCCTGTCCTCTACCATTCCCCGGAGTCCATTTAAGTTTGCACCGACTGCTTCAGTGACTCCATCCATCCACCTCATTCTCTGTCGTCCCCTTCTTCTTTTGCCCTCGATCTCTCCCAGCATTAGGCTCTTCTCCAGGGAGTCCTTCCTTCTCATGAGGTGGCCAAAATATTTGAGTTTCATCTTCAGGATCTGGCCTTCTAAAGAGCAGTCAGGGCTGATCTCCTCTAGGACTGACTGGTTTGTTCGCCTTGCAGTCCAAGGGACTCGCAAGAGTCTTCTCCAGCACCAGAGTTCAAAAGCCTCAATTCTTTGACGCTCGGCCTTCCTTATGGTCCAACTTTCGCAGCCATACATTGCAACTGGGAAGACCATAGCCTTGACTAAACGCACTTTTGTTGGCAGGGTGATGTCTCTGCTTTTTAGGATGCTGTCTAGATTTGCCATAGCTTTCCTCCCCAGGAGCAGGCGTCTTTTAATTTCTTTGCTGCAGTCCCCATCTGCAGTGATCTTGGAGCCCAGGAAAATAAAATCTGTCACTATCTCCATTTCTTCCCCTTCTATTTGCCAGGAATTGAGAGGGCCGGATGCCATGATCTTTGTTTTCTTGATGTTGAGTTTCAAGCCAACTTTGGCACTCTCCTCCTTCACCCGCATCAACAGGCTCTTTAGTTCCTCTTCACTTTCTGCCATTAGAGTGGTATCATCTGCATATCTGAGGTTGTTGATATTTCTCCCTGCAATCTTGATCCCAATTTGTGACTCCTCTAATCCCGCATTTCTCATGATGTGCTCTGCATACAAGTTAAATAGGCAAGGCGACAGTATACAGCCTTGCCGAACTCCTTTCTCAATTTTGAACCAGTCAGTGATTCCATGTTCAGTTCTCACTGTTGCTTCTTGACCTGCATATAAATTTCTCAAGAGACAAATAAGATGCTCTGGTATTCCCATCTCTTTAAGAACTTGCCACAATTTGTTGTGCTCCACACAATCAAAGGCTTTAGCATAGTCAATGAAGCAGAAGTAGACATTCTTCTGGTACTCCCTAGCTTTCTCCATGATCCAGCGTATGTTGGCAATTTGATCTCTAGTTCCTCTGCCTCTTCGAAATCCTGCCTGTACTTCTGGAAGTTCTCGGTCCACATATTGCTGGAGCCTAGCTTGTAGGATTTTGAGCATAACTTTGCTAGCATGAGAAATTAGTGCGATGGTGCGGTAGTTTGAACATTCTTTGGCATTGCCCTTCTTTGGGATTGGAATGTAAACTGACCTTTTCCAATCCTGTGGCCATTGTTGAGTTTTCCAAATTTGCTGGCATATTGAGTATAGCACTTTTACTGCATCATCCTTTAAGATTTTGAAAAGTTCAACTGGAATGCTGTCACTACCACTAGCTTTATTGTTGCTCAGACTTCCTAAGGCCCATTTGACTTCACATTCCAGGATGTCTGGCTCCAGGTCAGTAACTACCCCATTGTGGTCATCAGGGATGTTAAGCTCGCTCTTGTATAGTTCTTCTGTATAATTTTGCCACCTTTGTTTGATCTCTTCTGCTTCTGTGAGGTCCCTACCATTTTGGTCCCTTATCATACCCATCTTTGCATGAAACGTTCTCTTCATATCTCCAATTTTCTTGAAAAGATCTCTGGTCCTCCCCATTCTATTGTTTTCTTCTATTTGTTTGCACTGTTCATTTAAGAAGGCATTCTTATCTCTTCTAGCTTTTCTCTGGAATTCTGCATTCAATTGGGTGTATCTTTCTCTTTCTCCCTTGCCTTTCACTTCCCTTCTCTCCTTAGCTATTTGTAAAGCTTCTATGATTCTATGATTACAAAACCATAATTGATACAAAACCAAAACAAGGTAGAGAACTAGGATGAATTGACCTCTAGTCACTGAAATGGCTGCCCAAGACTTATGGGAAGCATGGAATAGAATCCTAGAATCCTAGGTTTAGACGGAATTTAGAATAATAGAACCCTAGAGTTGGAAGGGACCTCTTGGGTCATCTAGTCCAACCCCCTGCACTATGCAGGACACCAACAACCACTGTCATCCACTGTCACCTGCCACCTCCTTGAACCTTCACAGAATCAGCCTCTCCGTCAGATGGCTCTCCAGCCTCTGTTTAAATATCTACAAAGATGGAGAACCCACTACCTGCTGAGGATGGCTGTTCCACTGAGGAAGCACTCTAACTGTCAGGAACTTCTTCCGGAGGTTTAGACGGAATTTCTTTTCCATTAATTTCATCCCATTGGTTCTGGTCTGTCCCTCCGGGGCAAGAGAGAACAACTCTGCTCCATCCTCCACAGGGGCATTGAAAGAGAAGCATAACATAATGGGAGCTGCAAAAAATCCCCCCCCCCCAGAGGTCCTGATTGGCTCATTTGGTGACTTCTTGCTCCTTTGACCATACTTCCTCCCTTCTTACCTCCAGAACAAAGAGTGAATGAGTAAGACTCTCTCCTTCTTCTTTCTATACCAAGTTCTTTTCTTCATAAAACTACTGTACTCGTTGGAGCAATTTTGGTGCTTGACTATCTTAAACTCTGCCAACATTTTTGTTGTAAGAGATCCTTGTGTGTCCCCTAAATAAGTAGTAGAAGAAGAGTTGTTTTTGATCCCCTACTTTTCGCAACCTGAAGGCGTCTCAAAGTGGCTTACAGTCACCTTCCCTTCCTCTCCCCTGTGATATAGATGGGGCTAAAAGAGCTCTGAGAGAACTGTGACTGGCCCAAGGTCACCCAGCTGGCTGCATGTGGAGGAGGAGTGGGGAGTTTTGTTGTTGTTAGGTGCAAAGTCGTGACCGACCCATCGCGATCCCCTGGACAATGATCCTCCAGGCCTTCCTGTCCTCTACCATTCCCCGGAGTCCATTTAAGTTTGCACCTACTGCTTCAGTGACTCCATCCATCCACCTCATTCTCTGTCGTCCCCTTCTTCTTTTGCCCTCAATCGCTCCCAGCATTAGGCTCTTCTCCAGGGAGTCCTTCCTTCTCATGTGGTGGCCAAAGTATTTGAGTTTCATCTTCAGGATCTGGCCTTCTAAGGAGCAGGCAGGGCTGATCTCCTCTAGGACTGACCGGTTTGTTCGCCTTGCAGTCCAAGGGACTCACAAGAGTCTTCTCCTGCACCAGAGTTCAAAAGCCTCAATTCTTTGACGCTCAGCCTTCCTTATGGTCCAACTTTCACAGCCATACATTGCAACTGGGAGGACCATAGCCTTGACTAAACGCACTTTTGTTGGCAGGGTGATGTCTCTGCTTTTTAGGATGCTGTCTAGATTTGCCATAGCTTTCCTCCCCAGGAACAAGCGTCTTTTAATTTCTTTGCCCCCCTTCAAGGATCGCTGCCTTGTTGTGGCAAGGGGGCTTGCGTAGTTCAGTGAAGCTATGAGGTATGCCGTGCAGGGCCACCCAAGACGGACAGGTCATAGCTGAGAGCTCTGACAAAAGGTGATCCACTGGAGAAGGAAATGGCAAACCACTCCAGTATCTTTGCCATGAAAACTCTATGGACAGTTCCAATAGGCATAACGATATGACGCCGGAAGATGAGCCCCTCAGGTCGGAAGGTGTCCAATATGCTACTGGGGATGAGCAGACGGCTAGTACGAGTAGCGCCAGAATGAATGAAGCGGCTGGGCCAAAGCCGAAAGGACGCTCAGTTGTGGAAGTAACTGGTGGCGAAAAGACAGTCCGATGCTGTAAAGATTTTGATTCCATAGGAACCTGGAACGTCAGATCCATGAATCAAGGCAAGCTGGACGTGGTTAAACAAGAAATGACAAGACTGAACATCGACATTTTAGGAATCAGTGAACTAAAATGGACAGGAATGGGTGAATTTAATTCAGATGACCATCAGGTATACTACTGTGGACAAGAATCTCGCAGAAGAAATGGAGTAGCCTTCATAATCAATAAGAGAGTAGGAAAAGCAGTCTTGGGATACAATCCCCAAAATGACAGAATGATCTCAGTTCGAATCCAAGGCAAACCATTCAACATCACAGGGATCCAGGTCTACGCCCCAACCACTGCTGCTGAAGAGGATGAAGTTGATCAGTTCTATGAAGCCCTACAACACCTTCTAGAAGCAACGCCCAAAAATGATGTGCTTATCATCATGGGGGATTGGAATGCTAAAGTAGGAAGCCAAAAGATAACTGGGATAACAGGCAAGTTTGGCCTTGGAGTACAAAATGAAGCAGGGCACAGGCTGGTAGAATTTTGTCAAGAGAATACAATGGTCATAGCAAACACTCTTTTCCAGCAACCCAAGAGACGACTCTACACATGGACATCACCAGACGGTCAACACAGAAATCAGATTGACTATGTGCTCTGCAGCCAAAGATGGAAAAGTTCTATCCAGTCAATAAAAACAAGACCAGGAGCTGATTGTGGTTCAGATCATGAGCTTCTTGTTGCAAAATTTAGGCTTAAATTGAAGAAAGTAGGGAAAAGCACTAGGCCACTCAGGTATGAACTAAATCATATCCCCGACGAATACACAGTGGAGGTGACAAATAGATTTAAGGAATTAGATCTGATAGACAGAGTGCCTGAAGAACTATGGATGGAGGTTCGCAACATTGTACAAGAGGTAGCAACTAAAACCATCCCAAAGAAAAAGAAATGCAAGAAATCAAAATGGCTGTCTGAGGAAGCTTTACAAATAGCTAAGGAGAGAAGGGAAGTGAAAGGCAAGGGAGAAAGAGAAAGATACACCCAACTGAATGCAGAATTCCAGAGAAAAGCTAGAAGAGATAAGAATGCCTTCTTAAATGAACAGTGCAAACAAATAGAAGAAAACAATAGAATCGGGAGGACCAGAGATCTTTTCAAGAAAATTGGAGATATGAAGAGAACGTTTCATGCAAAGATGGGTATGATAAGGGACCAAAATGGTAGGGACCTCACAGAAGCAGAAGAGATTAAACAAAGGTGGCAAAATTATACAAAAGAACTATACAAGAGCGAGCTTAACATCCCTGATGACCACAATGGGATAGTTACTGACCTGGAGCCAGACATCCTGGAATGTGAAGTCAAATGGGCCTTAGGAAGTCTGAGTAACAATAAAGCTAGTGGTGGTGACAGCATTCCAGTTGAACTATTCAAAATCTTAAAGGACGATGCAGTAAAAGTGCTACACTCAATAGGCCAGCAAATTTGGAAAACTCAACAATGGCCACAGGATTGGAAAAGGTCAGTTTACATTCCAATTCCAAAGAAGGGCAATGCCAAAGAATGTTCAAACTACCGCACCATTGCACTAATTTCTCATGCTAGCAAAGTTATGCTCAAAATCCTACAAGCTAGGCTCCAGCAATATGTGGACCGAGAACTTCCAGAAACCTATATGCAGGTCAAGAAGCAACAGTGAGAACCGGGCATGGAATCACTGATTGGTTCAAAACTGAGAAAGGAGTTTGGCAAGTCTGTATACTGTCACCTTGCCTATTTAACTTGTATGCAGAGCACATCATGAGAAAGGTGGGGTTAGAGGAGTCACAGATTGGGATTAAGATTGCAGGGAGAAATATCAACAAGCTCAGATATGCAGATGATACCACTCTAATGGCAGAAAGTGAAGAGGCACTAAAGAGCCAGTTGATGCGGGTGAAGGAGGAGAGTGCAAAAGTTGGCTTGAAATTCAACATCAAGAAAACAAAGATCATGGCATCCGGCCCTCTCAATTCCTGGCAAATAGATGGTGAAGAAATGGAGGTAGTGACAGATTTTATTTTCTTAGGCTCCAAGATCACTGCAGATGGGGACTGCAGCAAAGAAATTGTTGTTGTTGTTATGTGCAAAGTCGTGTCCGACCAATCGCGACCCCATGGACAATGATCCTCCAGGCCTTCCTGTCCTCTACCATTCCTTGGAGTCCATTTAAGTTTGCACCTACTGCTTCAGTGACTCCATCCAGCCACCTCATTCTCTGTCGTCCCCTTCTTCTTTTGCCCTCGATCGCTCCCAGCATTAGGCTCTTCTCCAGGGAGTCCTTGACCTGCATACAATCAAAGGCTTTAGCATAGTCAATGAAGCAGAAGTAGACGTTCTTCTGGAACTCCCTAGCTTTCTCCATGATCCAGCGTATGTTGGCAATTTGATCTCTAGTTCCTCTGCCTCTTTGAAATTCTGCCTGTACTTCTGGAAGTTCTCGGTCCACATATTGCTGGAGCCTAGCTTGTAGGATTTTGAGCATAACTTTGCTAGCATGAGAAATGAGTGCAATGATGCGGTAATTTGAACATTGTTTGGCATTGCCCTTCTTTGGGATTGGAATGTAAACTGACCTTTGTTGAGTTTTCCAAATTTGCTGGCATATCGAGTGTAGCACGTTTACTGCATCGTCTTTTAAGATTTTGAATAGTTCAACTGGAATGCTGTCACCACCACTAGCTTTATTGTTGCTCAGACTTCCTAAGGCACATTTGACTTCACATTCCAGGATGTCTGGCTCCAGGTCAGTGACCACCCCATCGTGGTTATCAGGGATGTTAAGCTCGCTCTTGTATTCCCAAGCAACTTACAACTGCCATTCCTTTCCTCTCCCTGCCACACCCTGTGTGGTAGCTGGGGCCAAGAGAGAGCTCTGAGAGAACTGTGACTGGCCCAAAGTTACCCAACCGGCTGCCTGAGAAGGAGGAGTGGTGAATCAAACCCGGCTCTCCAGATTAGAGGCCGCCGCTCTTAACCACAACACCAAGAGGCAGAAAACATTCAGCAAACAGTCAAACAGTCCCGTGTTTGCTCGCCAAGGAAGATCTGGGGAGCAAATTCCTTCCATCTTCTCCCCCTTTCCCCTTCAGCAGCTGTATCCTAATCCTCCTTGTCTCCCCCGGCCGAATGCTGTTGTTTTTCTAGGGGGGGAACGACAGGCCTGCAGATTAAGGCTATATTCGCTGGGCCTGGGAGGCCAGAGGGAGGTGGGGGCAGCTCCCCCCCAACCCTGTCAATTCCTGGCATTGCTCGGCCCTCTACTCCTGGTAATTAATCTTTTCATGAATCGCGGCCACATTTAGAGCCATTTCATTAAGTTCCCTGTCCCTTTTACGTAACCGCGCGCCGGGCCTCACATCTGCTCCATCCCACAGGAGAGGTCACTCCGAGGAGAAGGCCTCGGCCTACTCATTTCTCCCCCCCTCCTCGCCGTGAATGTTTTTCTCAGCGCCGGACACGCATCCAGATTGACACATTTATGTAACCGGCCCACCTACACGCAAGGAACGGCGCGGCTCCCGAGGCTGATTGACACGGGAAAAAATAAACGAGGCAAGGGATTTCCAATTTAGGATGATATCCCAACAGATAGTTCTGTCTCAGGACCATCTCCCTCTGGCCCCTGCTTACAAAGAAGAAGAAGAAGAAGAAGAAGAAGAAGAAGAAGAAGAAGAAGAAGAAGAAGAAGAAGAAGAAGAAGAAGAAGAAGAAGAAGAAGAAGAAGAAGTTAGTGTTTATACCCCGCTTTTTACTACCTAGAAGAGCTGACAAGCGCCTTGCCTTTCTCTACCCACAACAGGCACCCTGTGAGGGAGGTGAGGCCGAGAGAGCTCAGAGAGAACTGCTCTGTGAGGACAGCTCTAACAGGACCGAAGGTCACCCAGCTGTCTGCATGTGGAGGAGGAGTGGGGCATCAAACCCGGTTCCCCAGATTCAACACCAAGCTACGCTGGATCTCCTATGTGTGTTTTTTGTTATGACCTATGGCAGCCCTCTGGAACATTTTCCCCTAAAAAGCCATTCTCACATTCTGTGAATTAATGAAGTGTGCATGCTCATAAAAGTTTGTACCCAGAATTAAACTTCGTGGGTCTTAAAGGTACCACCGGACTCAAACCTTTGGCTGCTGCTTCAGACCATCATGACCAGCCACCTGAATCACAGAATCGTAGAGTTCGAAGGGACCTCCAAGGTCATCTAGTCCAACCCTCTGCAGAATGCAGGAAATTCACAACCACCTGCCCACCCACAGTGACTCCAATTCGCCCAGGCGACATCTCCCCTCTTCCCAAAAAACCCAGAATCCCTGGCCAGACAGGCTTGGAGGAAATTTGCCTATCAGAAGAAAGGGGCATGTCCATGGAAAAACGTCCCATCTTGAATAAAACTTTGAGTGACTTAAAGGTGCTCCTGGACTCAGATTGTTCTGCTGCTTCAGACGATCACAGCTGCCCACCTGAATGTATCTGAAGGCGTGTGGCCAGAATAAAACTTGGTAGGTCTTACATGTGCCACTGGAGACCCTGCTCCGCTTGCTTTCCCGCCAGCGCCCCTGACTTCCCGCCGCCCACTGGGGGGCGCTGCCAGCAGCAGCCGCGCAGTGCCACGCCCAGGGGGAGCCCCAGCCACGGCGGCCGCCGGAGAGCACCCGAGGCAGCAGCCGGGGAGGAGGACGAGGAGGAGCTGAGGCCCGGTACCGACTGATCTACGGACCGGTAGTGGTCTGCAAACCGGGGATTGGGGACCACTGACATAGAGGAAAAATGGAGAGTGGTCCCTGTTGGCGGCAGAGGTCAGGACCCGCAGAAACAGCTTTAAATGGTATCAGCTAGGGATAGTCAAACTGCGGCCCTCCAGATGTCCGTGGACTACAATTCCCTGGAGCCCCTGCCAGCGAATGCTGGCAGGGGCTCCTGGGAATTGTAGTCCATGGACATCTGGAGGGCCGCAGTTTGACTACCCCTGATGTCAGGGAAATAATTTTGCAGTCGGAGTATTTCAGGAGTGGAACTGACCTAAGAAAAAGTGGGGTATAAAGAAACAGCTCTTCACTTCTCAGCAAGGAAGGGGCTATTCCAAAACCGTCGTCCTCTCCCATCCATCTATCCACCAATTGTACCGAAGTAGGTTCCATCGGAGCATCGGGGTGGAGAGCATTTTTATTCCCTTGTATTTTCGATGCCCTGCTCTTCCCCGCTGCGAGAGGACAGGGAAAGTCTTTTCATTACATTCTCCCCAAGAAAGAGGGAATCTTCAAAGGAGGACGGAGGTGGGGGGTGAGCTCCTTAACCCTAATTTCCCTGCCTCCCCCCTTGGCTGCACATCATAAAATTAGTTTGCACAGATTCCTTGCCTAAAAGGCACAGTGCATTCCCCCCCCCATGTTGTTGGTAAGTTCTTTTTTTAATCATCTTGTGTTATAAACCAGGTGATTCTCGCATGCTGTTTAAACTGTTTGTTGCCTTTGATGCTGCATTAAAAGATGAAGGCACACCACGAATACTGAGACACTGGGGAGAGCTAGGATCTTTTCCTCCCGTTGTTCAGAGCTTGTGCAGTGGGATAATGCACTTCCGGTGCACTTTAGGGATTGTTTGCAACTGCATTTTTCACTGTGAAGAGCAGGGGTAGTCAAACTGCGGCCCTCCAGATGTCCATGGACTACAATTCCCAGGAGTGCATCAGTCAGTCAAGAATTGTAGTCCATGGACATCTGGAGGGCCTCAGTTTGACTACCCCTGGTGAAGAGGAATAAGGTAAAGGTAAAGGTATCCCTTGTGCAAGCACCGGGTCATGTCTGACCCTTGGGGTGACACCCTCTAGCGTTTTCATGGCAGACTCAATACCGGGTGGTTAGCCAGTGTCTTCCCCAGTCATTACCGTTTACCCCCCAGCTAACTCATTTTACCGACCTCGGAAGGATGGAAGGCTGAGTCAACCTTGAGCCGGCTGCTGGGATCGAGCTCCCAGCCTCATGGTCAGAGCTTTCAGACTGCATGCCTGCTGCTTTACCACTCTGTGCCACAAGAGGCTCAAGAGGAATATCCACCTACAAATGGTCACTAAAGTGCATTGATGGTGCATTCTTCAGTGGGAGGGGAAGCAGGTCCCTTTGTTTTCAGAGGGTGCTCAGGGGGAGTGACACCCAGTTGAACCACTGTGGTGTGGAGAGAAGAAAGGTTGGGGTTTTAGACCCTGCTTTTTACTAACTGAAGGAGATTCAAAGAGGCTTACCATCACCTACCTTTCTGCTCCCTGCTACAGACACCCTGTGAGGTAGTTGGTTCAGGAAGAGCTCAGAGAGAACTGTGACTCACCCAAGGTCCCCCAGCAGGCCTCAGGTGTCTCAAAGAGGCTTCCCGTCACCCACCTTTCCTCTCCCCGCTACAGATATAATGTGAGGTAGGTGGCTCTGAGAGAGCTCAGAGAGAACTGTGACTCACCAAAGGTCACTCAGCTGTCCTCAGGTGTCTCAAAGAGGCTTCCCATCACCCACCTTTCCTCTCCCCGCTACAGATATCATGTGAGGTAGGTGGCTCTGGCAGAGCTCAGAGAGAACTGTGACTCACCCAAGGTCACCCAGCTGGCCTCAGGTGTCTCAAAGAGGCTTCCAATCACCCACCTTTCCTCTCCCCGCTACAGATATCATGTGAGGTAGGTAGCTCTGGGAGAGCTCAGAGAGAACTGTGACTCACCCAAGGTCACCCAGCTGGCCTCAGGTGCCTCAAAGAGGCTTCCCATCACCCACCTTTCCTCTCCCCGCTACAGATATCATGTGAGGTAGGTGGCTCTGGGAGAGCTCAGAGAGAACTGTGACTCACCCAAGGTCACCCAGCTGGCCTCAGGTGTCTCAAAGAGGCTTCCCATCACCCACCATTCCTCTCCCTGCTACAGATATCCTTTGAGTTATGTGGCTCTGGGAGAGCTCAGAGAGAACTGTGACTCACCCAAGGTCACCCAGCAGGCCTCAGGTGTCTCAGAGAGGCTTCCCATCACCCATTTGTCCTCTCTTCATTTCTGATGTTAGAAGGATCTCCAGAAGAATTGAGAGTCAATGGCCAAAGTGGTTGTATTTCTCACTTTTCATGGTGAAATACCTACCAATAGAAAAGCAGGTAGCATATTACATTACAGGCTTTGAAGGGGTAACACTGATGAAGATGTACATATCGAAAACGAGTGTTCAATCCATTTTTGGCATTCTCATCCTTCCCACTCTAGGATTCTAGGAGTCTAGTTCAGCAGTGGAAGGGGCCGCCTAAGGAGGTGGGGAGCTCCCCCTCACTGGCCGTCTTCAAGCAGCGGCTGGACAGATCCTTCTCCTGGATGCTTGAGGCTGATCCTGCACTGAGCAGGGGGTGGGACTAGATGGCCTGCATGGCCCCTTCCCACTCTAGGATTCTAGGAGTCTAGTTCAGCAGTGGAAGGGGCTGCCTAAGGAGGTGGGGAGCTCCCCCTCACTGGCTGTCTTCAAGCAGTGGCTGGACAGATCCTTCTCCTGGATGCTTGAGGCTGATCCTGCACTGAGCAGGGGGTGGGACTGGATGGTCTGCATGGCCCCTTCCCACTCTAGGATTCTAGGACTCACAGGCTGCCTCTGGATGTTGCAACTGATTGCTTCTTCCCAACTCACAAATGTTGAAAATGGTAACAAGATCAGTCAGTCAAGAAGCATGCCATTAAAGTCCTTGCAATGTGTTTCTCTTGTGCACTTGTCCTTTCTCGCACCCTCCTTCCTGCCTGGTTCTCTTTAGAATCATAGAATCATAGAATGGGAAGGGGCCATACAGGCCATAGAATCATAGAGTTGGAAGGGGCCACACAGGCCATCTAGTCCAACCCCCTGCTCAACGCAGGATCAGCCCAAAGCATCCCAAAGCATCCAAGAAAAGTGTGCATCCAACCTTTGCTTGAAGACTGCCAGTGAGCATGGGTGAGCATGCGTGTGTAACAACTGGCGTCTCTTTACTGAAAGTATCCTGGGAAACACCGGCCTTTCCGCAATGAATCCTACCTTCGACTCACAAAACCATTGATCAAAAAGGAAAAGAAATCAGACTATCACAGCCCCAGAGAGAATTATGCGAGGGATCTCCCAAAAATTCGAGCCGCAGCGCAAATAAAAAGTTCCCCATCTGAAACGGCGAAGAGGAAGGGAGAGGAAGGGAGTGGGAGATCCTTGTCCTAACAGGCCTCTCTCCCCCCCCCCACCCTCCCGCCACTCCTGAATTTGCATCTGCCCAAGCGATTATTGTTATTGACATCGGCGACAACGACGACGACTCCCGAACAGACTGCGTAACTGTTGCTCAACCGACGTGCCCAAGCGTGGCACTAATTCAATTTTAATTTTTCGTCCCGTCCTTGCTCTCCGATCCGCCCCCAGCTGGCCGGGGCCCGTCATCTGTCGGCAGCACCAGGCCTAACCCCCGCTGGGCTAAATCAGGATTAGAAATGACAAGAGCCGCCATGTGCTCCAAATCTTCTTACTCGCCTTGCCGGGAAGGTATGCGGTCGCCCGGCGTGATTGGCAGCCCGCTTCACGCGGCGAATTGACTCAGAAGGCCTCGGTCCCATTGGCCCTTTCCGAGGATCCGGGCAGGGGGGGTGTTGCATTGACCGGGGGCTGCCGATTCCAGCACGTGCCTGACCTTTGACCTGCCCGGCTTCTCCCAACCAACCCTCACTCGTTCGGTTACCAGCTCCGAACGTTCTCTGGCTCGCTCGGGCGGCGCGTGGACCGGGCGAGGGCATATGGCCAGCTAGCAGCAGCATGCGGGACGAGAGGCGGCCAGCGCCGAACAGCTCCGCGGCGTGCCGGTAGCAGATGGGCCAAGCGTGGCATTCAGTGTGTAGACAGATGCTGCACCCTCGTCCCACCTGTCAGGAACTTGGACGTTGTTCTGCGTGACCTGTCTGCCTCATTATTCGGGAGACAAAGAGGCCTTTGAGCATCGTGCCGGCAGAGCGTGCGCCGATATTAATTGCCGGCCCTCTCCGGAAAGGCCCCCCGAAACATCTTTGCAATTACCCCCCGGTGAACGGCACCGTCCCCGCACCCACCCAGAGCTGCATTTCTGAGTCTTTATCTAACCCGGGTCGCCGCGCTAAATTAAACGGGGAGGAAAGGGTTGCCGGAATCATTGTTATTACTGTCCTTATTATTGTTATTAGGACAATTATAAAATCACCTTGGAGGAATGGCGGAGACGGGCCTTCCATTAAGAAGGGCCGGCCGCTGCATCTAACAATCACGGCTCCATTGTGTTCCTGCCCTTTCGCCTGCATTTTCCCTTTGCCTCTCAGTAGTCAACAGTTCTTTGAAACAGCCAGACGCTGGAAAAACACTCTTGCAAAGGGGCCTATTAGAGCCCGCATATTTTTACACAACAATTTCATGCCTTTCTTGGGTTACGGCTTTGTTAAAAAAAGAACGGCGGGGCGGGGGGGGGGGGGAGAAAGAACCATCCCCCAAAGAACGATGCTGCTGAAAGAGTCAAAGAACGCCAAAGGCCTGCGTTGTGTGATTTCAGGTAGAGTTGGGGGTGTCAAGCTTTCTCAGGGGAACGGGCTTCCTCGGGAGGTGGTGGGTTCTCCATCTTTGGAGATTTCTAGATCTCATCCTTTTCAGTGGATGAGTGATAGGGTTGTGAGTGTCCTGCATAGTGCAGGGGATTGGACTAGATGACCCAGGAGACCCCTTCCAAATTTAGGATTCTAATATTCTAAATTCCATATAAACATCCGGAAGAAGTTCCTGACAGTTAGAGCACTTCCTCACTGGAACAGGCTTCCTCAGGTGGTGGTGGGTTCTCCATCTTTGGAGATTTCTAAACAGAGGCTGGAGAGCCATCTGACAGAGAGGCTGATTCTGCAAAGGTTCAAGGGGGTGGCAGGTGACAGTGGATGAGCGAGAGGGTTGGGAGTGTCCTGAATCGTGCAGGGGGTTGGACTAGATGACCCAGGAGATCCCTTCCCACTCTGTGATTCTAGGATTCTAAATTCCGTCTAAACATCCGGAAGAAGTTCCTGACAGTTAGAGCGGTTCCTCAGTGGAACAGGCTTCCTTGGGAGGTGGTGGGTTCTCCATCTTTGGGGATTTTTAAACAGAGGCTGGAGAGCCATCTGACGGAGAGGCTGATTGTGTGAAGGCTCAAGGGGGTGGCAGGTGACAGTGGATGAGCGATGGGGTTGTGAGTGTCCTGCACAGTGCAGGGGGTTGGACTAGATGACCCAGGAGGTCCCTTCCAACTCTGTGATGCTATGATTCTATGAATGGGGATTGTTTCAGAGGAGACGCATGAAGCTGTAAGGCGGGGGGCACCCTGGAGACCAACAAGAGCTTTAGGGGGCAAGTTTTCAAGGGTCACATGACACTGCCTTCTATGGAACCAGATCCTTGTGTACTCAGACAAGCAGCAGCTCTTTGGGATCTCAGGCGGAGGTCTTCCCCATCACCTCTTGCCAGGTCCTTTCAACTGGAGATGCCGGGGATTGAACCTGAGACCTTCTGCATGCCAAGCAGAGGCTCTTCTCCTGAATCGTGGCTGCTCCTGAATAAATATGAACACAGGAAGCAGTTCATACTAAATCAGATCACTGGCCCATCAAGGCTGCTCCTTCCCTGGTCCTCTCAACTGGAGATGCCAGGGATTGAACCTAGGACAGCAGAGGCTGTTCCCAAATGAACCCAGGAATCTGCTCTTACCAAGTAATCTCATTGGTCTATCAAGGTTGGTCTTTCCCATCGACTCCCGCCTGGTCTTTTCAACTGGAGATGCCAGGGATTGAACTAGGGAACTGCCAAGAAGAGTCTCTGCCACTGAGCCATGACAACCATGAACACACCAAACTATCTTCTACTGAAGGAGACTATTGAACCATCAACATTCATTATTGTCTACTCAGATTGATAGCAGCTCTCAGGCTGTCTTTCACGTCACCAATTGCCTGGTGCTGGAGATTGAACCTGGGACCTTCTGCCTGCCATACAGTGGCTCTACCACTGAGCCACGGCCCCTACACCCTTCATGAGAGATTTTAAATGGTCAACGCAGGAAGAGGCCTGACACCAGAGTCAGACAGTGGTCCGTTCAACGTTGATGAGAAGCAGCTCTTAAAGGAGCTCGGGCAGGGAAAGGTCTTCACAGCAGAAGAGCATTTTTAACTGGAGTTTGATTTGGAGAACTTTCTGCATGTTAAACGGATGTTCTACCTCTGGGCACGCAAAGTGGGAGGAACCTGATTTCGGGCTGGAATTGAGCTCAATAGCACTTTTAATTACCAAATGGTTTTTCCGGAGCATGCATTTTTCTAAAAATGTAAGAGAAGTTATGATGGGTCAGGCCAATGGCCCATCCGGTCCAATACTCTGTGTCACGCAGTGGCCACAACCCAGAGACTATCAAGAGGTCCACCAGCAGAGGGAACTCCAGAAGCCCCTGTTGCCCTGCTTTCCAAACACCAAGAAGACAGAGCATCACTGCTCCAGACATAAGAACCTAAGAGAAGCCATGTTGGATCAGCTGGTGGACATGTTGGATCAGCTGGTGGAACTTCTGAGGGCACCTGGATTTTTGCCATTGTGTGACACAGAGTGTTGGACTGGATGGCCCACTGGCCTGATCCAACATGACTTCTCTTGTGTTTGTATGTCTGGGGCAGTGATGCTCTGTATTCTTGGTATTTGGGGGGGGGGGGTTCTGAAGTTCTAGCTCTGCTGGTGGACCTCGTGAGGACATCTGAGTTTTGGCCATTGTGTGACACAGAGCGTTGGACTAGATGGGACATTGTCCTGATCCAACATGACTTCTCTTGTGTTTGCATGTCTGGGGCAGGGATGCTCTGTCTTCTTGGTATTTGGGGGGTTTCTGAAGTTCTAGCTCTGCTGGTGGACCTCGTGAGGACATCTGAGTTTTGGCCATTGTGTGACACAGAGCGTTGGACTAGATGGGACATTGTCCTGATTCAACATGACTTCTCATGTTCTTATGTCTGGGGCAGGGATGCTCTGTATTCTTGGTATTTGGGGGGTTTCTGAAGTTCTAGCTCTGCTGGTGGACCTCGTGAGGACATCTGAGTTTTGGCCATTGTGTGACACAGAGCGTTGGACTAGATGGGACATTGTCCTGATCCAACATGACTTCTCTTGTGTTTGCATGTCTGGGGCAGGGATGCTCTGTATTCTTGGTATTTGGGGGGTTTCTGAAGTTCTAGCTCTGCTGGTGGACCTCATGAGGACATCTGAGTTTTGGCCATTGTGTGACACAGAGCGTTGGACTAGATGGGACATTGTCCTGATCCAACATGACTTCTCTTATGTTCTTATGTCTGGGGCAGGGATGCTCTGTATTCTTGGTATTTGGGGGGTTTCTGAAGTTCTAGCTCTGCTGGTGGACCTCATGAGGACATCTGAGTTTTGGCCATTGTGTGACACAGAGCGTTGGACTAGATGGGCCATTGTCCTGATCCAACATGACTTCTCTTGTGTTTGCATGTCTGGGGCAGTGATGCTCTGTCTTCTTGGTGCTTGGGGGGGGGGAGAGGAAACAGTAACAAGAGTTCTGGGGTTTTGGGCCTCCTGGTGGATCTCCTAAAGGCACCTGCATTTTGCCCATTGTGTGATACAGAAAGTTGGACTGATCCAACCTGGCTTTTCCAGACCAAACATATCCGTTCCCCTGGAAAAAAAGGGCTGCTTCAGAGAGTGGACTCCATAGCATTACACTCCCCAGAAGTCCCTTCCTGCCCCAAATCCTGCCCACACCTGGCTCCACTCCCAAAGTCTCCTGGGGTTTCCAAACCCAGAGCTGGCAACCCCAGCAGAATCAGATCCAGGGGTGAGGGTGGACGTGCTCGCAAGAGTTGCCAGACACCACGTGGGACGTGGGATCTCCTGGACTTACAGCTCCTCTCCAGACAACACAGATTATTTTCCCCAGAGCAAGTGGAGGGCTTGGGGGAGTCTGTAGGGGAACTGACTCAAGGATGCTCTCAAAGAGACGGAGGGAGGGTTAGAAGAGATCGCACGATATCCGTTCCCCAAGGCCCTTCGCGAAGGACACGATGAATTCATAACATTTCCCGAAAGAGACCACCGGCCTCACGCCCACCAGCTTCCCCTGTATTTAAAGCTAATGTAATGGTTCTTTTTCACGCTAAAAGCCCGTTTAGCAGAAGACATATGGGTGGCAAGCAAAGGCGAGGGCCAGGCCCCTCCTAATTGGACAGCGCGGGACTCGGGAGGTTAATTACAGATATTAATGCTCCTTTTCTCCGGATACTCGCCCCTGAGAAAGCTACTGGCGCTTCCCAACGATCTGGCCACTGACCATCAGTCTCCCTCTCCAGCCTGCTCACTAATTGATAAAAGAAATCATGTCGATCTGTGGAAAAAAGGATCTAATTAAATTGCCAGTTCTGATTAAACCCACCGGCACACAGATTTGGGAGCTGCTGGGGAGTGGGGAACCTCGGCTGGCACCCGGAGTCAAAGAAAGAGCTGCCGTTAGCAAGCCAAATGAATAAGTCAAAAGGCCGCTTTAAGAAAGGTGGTGTTGGAGTCGTGTTCCCGCGCTGGGATTGAGGCCAGCTGTTCAAAGAGCTGGGTTTTGAGGCCTGAAGGAGTCTCAAAGCGGCTCACAAGCCCCCTTCCCCTTCCTCTCCCCACGACAGACACCTTGGGAGGTAGGTGAGGCTGAGAGAGCTCTGAGAGAACTGCTATGTGAGAACAGCTCTGAGAGAACTGCGCCTGGCCCAAGGTCACCCAGCTGGCTTCACGTGGAAGGGGAGTGAGGAATCAAACCCAGTTCTCCAGGATAAAGGCCACTGCTCTTAACCAATACACCAAACTGGTTACTTGTCTCCCTTTGGTCACAGAGTAGAAAAGTCCCTAGGGGAGTGAAGGAAGAAAGTAGCTATTAAGGGGGTTGGGCTAGATGACCCTTGGGGTCCCTTCCAACTCTATGTTTTTGTGTTTCTTAATAGCGGCCTGCCCAGTTATAGAGGCAGTCACTTTAGTGGGGACAGAATGTTTTCAGATCTCTCTGGACTAGAGGGGGCCACTGCTGTTCCAGCAGCCGCTTCTGTGGGGATTGATCCTGACATGCTGGGTCAGCCTTCCCAGGTGTGGAGAGGAAGGGCTGTTTTTTTGCACCCCGCTCCCCATTAGCCAAAGGACTCTCAAAACAACTCACAATTGCCTCCCCTTCCTTTCCCCACAACAGACACCCTGTGAAGTAGGTGGCGCTGAGAGAGCTCAGAGAGAACTGGGAGTGAACCAAGGTCACCCAGCTGGCTGCATGGGGAGGAGGAGTGGGGACTCATGCCCGGTTCTCCTCATTAGATGTTGCACCAAGATGGACAGCGAAACGGACTTCCTGTAGATTTCTTCCTGACTTTCTGAGTAGATTTCTGGTTGTGTCCTAAGAGCCGTCTTCTCCTGCTGGAGTCAATTTTATCCTCTTAGAGAGAGGGACCAGAGTCCTAGGGTCATCAGCTCATGGTTGGGAAACATCTGGAGATGGGGGGGGTGGAGCCTGGGAAGGGCGGAGTTTGGGGGAGGGGCTTCAGCAGAGTCTCCCCTCCAAAGCAGCCATTTTCTTCAAGCAAACAGATCTCAGTAGTCTGGAGATGAGCAATAATTTGGGGTGATCTCCAGGCCTATCCTGGTCTACGCTGGGAAATACTTGGGATATTTCGGGGGTGGGGGGTGGAGCCTGGGGAGGGTGAGGTGTGGGGAAGGGAGGGGAAGGGACCTCAGCTGGGTCCAATGCCCTAGAGCAGGGGTAGTCAAACTGCAGCCCTCCAGATGTCCATGGACTACATTTCCCACGAGCCCCTGCCAGCGAATGCCCTAGAGTCCTCCCTGCCCTAGAGTCCTCCCTCCAAAGCAGCCATGTTATCCAGGGGCACTGATCCTGGAAGCGCTGGATTTTTCGTGCCCAGCTTTTGACTACCTAAAAGAGTGTCAAAACAGCTGACGATCGCCTTCCCTTCCTCTCCCCACAACGGAGGCAGAAGGGGCTGTGAGAGACCTGAGAGAACTGTGACCTGCCCAAACTCACCCAGCTGGCTGCATGGGGAGGAGGAGCAAGGAGTCAAACACAGTTCTCCACGACACCAGACTGGCTCTCGTGGTCATCTGGAAACCTACTGAAATAGCAGATCCCTCCCCCCCCCCCAGGACTCTGATGACCCAGGGAACAACGGTAGCCGTGCCACCGTGAGAAAGAACGTCGACCAAAGCCATTGTGGCACAGTGTCCTGGGAGTTCGAATCCCCCTCTGTCATGGAAGCTTGACGGGTGACGGTGGGCCGGTCACACACTCTCAGCCTAACCCACCTCACAGGGTTGTTGTGAGGATAAAAGGGAGGGGAGGGGAAGGATGGAAGCCGCTTTGGGTCCACCGTGGGGAGAAAGGTGTTGGCAGAGTTTCAACATGCAAAGAAGGCGCCGAGCACCGGCTGCTTCAAGACTAAATCGCTTTAATGAGAAGAGGAACGCTGTCGTGTTCTGGAGGCAAGCAGGGAGGAAGCGTGCTCCAGAGGAGCAGGAAGTCTCCGACTGAGCCAATCAGGAGGCGATGGCTTGAAAAATACCAGGATGTTCCTAATCCGAACGTGCTAAATACACATCTCCCCCTAGAAGATGTTCTTCATACGCTGTTGAATCATGCAGACGACAGATCTTCCAACAAAAGTCAGAGTCGGAGAAAAGTCTTAAGATGAACTTAAGACTGGGCCAGAGCTGGGGCCGGGGAGGAAGGGATTAATGTAAAAAGTGGGCCAACTTCAAAACCATATGCCCCCGCTCTTGATCCGTGCCCTCGAGAAGAGAAACACGGCGTGTGTTCGGCGCCCGTATTCCAGCAGACCAGATGGGCCGTTGGCACCGGCCAGCCAAAAAAAGAGGCACGGCTCTTCGCCCAAACGAGCCGATCAATTATCATAAACCACTTATGGACCTCCCTCAACCATGACGTCTAATAATAAAATTAAATTAAACGGGAAACGTCCAGCCGGGCTGTGTGGAAAACCTGGCAGGAGAAGCTTCCCTGGAATGGAGGGAGACATTGCATTGTGGCTGCAGGAATCTTCAGGGCAGGGTTGAACTGATGGGATGGGAGGTGGGGCTGGAGATCTCCTGGGATCACAAGCGGATCTCCAGACAGCAGAAATCACTTGGATTATTGTTTATTCAATTCTGCTTCTTGCCCCTCCTCCAGGGAGGGGGGAATGGAAGGGCTGCTTTGGAAGGTGGACATGCACTCGAAAGCTCACGCCTTGAATAAATCTTCGTTGGTCTTCAAGGTGCTCCTGGACTCTGATTTTATTGAATGGCCTTATATCCAACCAAAGCCCCTCCCCTCCCTAAACCCGGCCCCCTGCAGGCTCCGCCCCCAGAGTTTCCATGTTTCTCCCAACTTACAAGGGACTCATTCCTTTTAGGCACATTTTCAAAAGGTCCCCCCCTTTAAAGGTCCCGCCCCCCCCCTCACCCCTCCATGATTGCTCCCCAAAAGTTTGCTTACCATTGCCCTCGCTCGGAATTGACTTCGTTCTGACCGATGTCGGCCCATAGACAACCCCAACTGGCTACAACAGTAGGTGGGCCTTCCTCCCCAAATGAAATGAGAGGGAAAAGGGTTGCCAATCTCCTGGTGGGTTATTAAACCTCAAGCGGCCAAGAAAGATCTCACTCTCAAGACTGCAGAGGGAGCAAAAGGCTGTTTTGGAGGGTAGACTCCACTGTGTTGGACCCTCCATTCCCCAACCCCCCTCCGCCCCAGGTTCCACATCCCAAACTATCCAGCTGTTTCCCAGTCCAGAGCTGGCAATCCAAGTAATGTAATAAAGTAGAAAACTTCCTGGCCCGTGCAGGTTCTGTTCTTGTATGGATGCCAGCCTCCAGGTGGGGCCTGGGGATCCCCTGGAACGACAGCTCCTCTCCAGACTGCAGAGATCAGTCCACCTGGAGGAAAGGGCTGCTTGGGAGGGGGGACTCAGGGATGCCAGCCTCCAGGTGGGGCCTGGGGATCCCCTGGAATGACAGCTCCTCTCCAGACTGCAGAGATCAGTTCCCCTGGAGGAAAGGGCTGCTTGGGAGGGGGGACTCAGGGATGCCGGCCTCCAGGTGGGGCCTGAGGATCCCCTGGAATGACAGCTCCTCTCCAGACTGCAGAGATCAGTTCCCCTGGAGGAAAGGGCTGCTTGGGAGGGGGGATTCAAGGATGCCAGCCTCCAGGTGGGGCCTGGGGATCCCCTGGAATGACAGCTCCTCTCCAGACTGCAGAGATCAGTTCCCCTGGAGGAAAGGGCTGCTTGGGAGGGGGGACTCAGGGATGCCAGCCTCCAGGTGGGGCCTGGGGATCCCCTGGAACGACAGCTCCTCTCCAGACTGCAGAGATCAGTTCCCCTGGAGGAAAGGGCTGCTTGGGAGGGGGGACTCAGGGATGCCAGCCTCCAGGTGGGGCCTGGGGATCCCCTGGAATGACAGCTCCTCTCCAGACTGCAGAGATCAGTTCCCCTGGAGGAAAGGGCTGCTTGGGAGGGGGGACTCAGGGATGCCGGCCTCCAGGTGGGGCCTGAGGATCCCCTGGAATGACAGCTCCTCTCCAGACTGCAGAGATCAGTTCCCCTGGAGGAAAGGGCTGCTTGGGAGGGGGGATTCAAGGATGCCAGCCTCCAGGTGGGGCCTGGGGATCCCCTGGAATGACAGCTCCTCTCCAGACTGCAGAGATCAGTTCCCCTGGAGGAAAGGGCTGCTTGGGAGGGGGGACTCAGGGATGCCAGCCTCCAGGTGGGGCCTGGGGATCCCCTGGAACGACAGCTCCTCTCCAGACTGCAGAGATCAGTTCCCCTGGAGAAAAGGGCTGCTTGGGAGGGGGGACTCAGGGATGCCGGACTCCAGGTGGGGCCTGAGGATCCCCTGGAATGACAGCTCCTCTCCAGACTGCAGAGATCAGTTCCCCTGGAGGAAAGGGCTGCTTGGGAGGGGGGACTCCGGGATGCCAGCCTCCAGGTGGGGCCTGGGGATCCCCTGGAATGACAGCTCCTCTCCAGACTGCAGAGATCAGTTCCCCTGGAGGAAAGGGCTGCTTGGGAGGGGGGACTCAGGGATGCCGGCCTCCAGGTGGGGCCTGAGGATCCCCTGGAATGACAGCTCCTCTCCAGACTGCAGAGATCAGTTCCCCCTGAGTTTGGAGGACAGACTGCACTGAGGTCTCTCTCCAGGCCAAACTGCACCCTCTCCCAGCTCCACCTCCAAATCCTCCAGGCATTTCCCAACCCAGAGCTGGCTACCCCATATTCCTAGGATGGAATTTGCCCGTGAAATCTCAAACCCACATCCGTCTTGACTTCTCCCACCCTGCACGACGAAAAATACACAAGGCATACTGTTCGTCTACGACAATTCTCGGCAGGCTTAAGTTGTCGTACCAGTTACACCACAACCAGCCCGGCACTCTTGAGACAAGTAGGTTTTGTGTTCCTCCGGGGGAGGACATTTTGTTTCCTTTTTAAAAGAACAGGGAAATACGACTGACACACCCAGAGGCCGGATCAGAGGCCAAAAGATAGAGAGAAAGGGGGCGGAAAGCCCGCCTGTCCCCTAATTGGTCACTGCCAGGTTCTCCGGGGAAAGAGCACCGGTCTGCTGAGGAAGCAGCTTCTATGGGCTGTGCCACAGAGGGCAAGAGATCCCTGATGGATTGGGCCAAGGCTTTAGTTTCCGGGATTATCCGGAGACGGTGGGTAATTATTGAGTGGCACGGCTTTAGCCCTGATTAGTATCTGCTGGCTGGTTCCTTCCTTTCTTGAAGAAAGCATCGATAAAGACAGAGCCAGCTGCTGCGTTCTTTTCATGAGAAAGGAAAGGGGGGGGGCAAAAACCCTATATTGCAATCTAACAGGATCAGGTCTCTCCCCGTCCCCCTTTTCCCCCGTGTGATTGCAATCTGCTACTGCGATGCCTCTGCAAATTAATCAAGGCGCGCGTGTTCAGCCCGGTCCTGTTGGTACCGCTAAACGAGTCCACGCAGCCGAGGGCCGCGGAAAACGTAATGAAATCCTCCCGTTTAATCTCTCCGGAATAATTTTGAACTTTGTCTGGAGATGCTGTGGCTGGCCAACAACAGGGAAGAGAGGCCTTGGTAAGAACCTAAGAAGAGCCCTGCTGGATCAGATCGGGTGCTGACCAGTTCCTCTCTAAAGCCAAGAACAGGGCAGAGAGGCCGAGGCCTTCCTAAGGACATCAGGAGAGCCCTGCTGGGTCAGACCAGGGGTCCATCCAGACCAGCCTCCTGCCTCACACAGGGGCCAGCCAGTTCCTCTGGAGGGCCAATAACAAAGCAGAGAGGCCGAGGCCTTCCCAAGGACCTCAGGGGAGCCCTGCTGGGTCAGACCAGGGGTCCATCCAGTCCAGCCTCCTGTCTCCCACAGGGGCCAGCCAGTTCCTCTGGAGGGCCAGCAACAGGGCAGAGAGGCCGCGGCCTTCCTAAGGACATCAGGAGAGCCCTGCTGGGTCAGACCAGGGGTCCATCCAGACCAGCCTCCTGTCTCACACAGGGGCCAGCCAGTTCCTCTGGAGGGCCAATAACAAAGCAGAGAGGCCGAGGCCTTCCTAAGGACCTCAGGGGAGCCCTGCTGGGTCAGACCAGGGGTCCATCCAGTCCAGCCTCCTGTCTCCCACAGGGGCCAGCCAGTTCCTCTGGAGGGCCAGCAACAGGGCAGAGAGGCCGCGGCCTTCCTAAGGACATCAGAAGAGACCTGCTGGGTCAGACCAGGGGTCCCTCCAGCCTCCTGTCTCCCACAGGGGCCAGCCAGTTCCTCTGGAGGGCCAGCAACAGGGCAGAGAGGCTGCCTTCCTAAGGACATCAGGAGAGCCCTGCTGGGTCAGACCAGGGGTGCCTCCAGACCAGCCTCCTGTCTCACATACGGGCCAGCCAGTTCCTCTGGAGGGCCAGCAACAGGGCAGAGAGGCCGAGGCCTTCCTAAGGACATCAGGAGAGCCCTGCTGGGTCAGACCAGGGGCCCATCCAGTCCAGCCTCCTGTCTCACTCAGGGGCCAGCCAGTTCCTCTGGAGGGCCAGCAACAGGGCAGAGAGGCCGAGGCCTTCCTAAGGACATCAGGAGAGCCCTGCTGGGTCAGACCAGGGGTGCCTCCAGACCAGCCTCCTGTCTCACACAGGGGCCAGCCAGTTCCTCTGGAGGGCCAGCAACAGGGCAGAGAGGCCAAGGCCTTCCTAAGGACATCAGGAGAGCCCTGCTGGGTCAGACCAGGGGTGCCTCCAGACCAGCCTCCTGTCTCACACAGGGGCCAGCCAGTTCCTCTGGAGGGCCAGCAACAGGGCAGAGAGGCCGAGGCCTTCCTAAGGACATCAGGAGAGCCCTGCTGGGTCAGACCAGGGGTCCCTCCAGTCCAGCCTCCTGTCTCCCACAGGGGCCAGCCAGTTCCTCTGGAGGGCCAGCAACAGGGCAGAGAGGCCGCGGCCTTCCTAAGGACATCAGAAGAGACCTGCTGGGTCAGACCAGGGGTCCCTCCAGTCCAGCCTTCTGTCTCACACAGGGGCCAGCCAGTTCCTCTGGAGGGCCAGCAACAGGGCAGAGAGGCTGCCTTCCTAAGGACATCAGGAGAGCCCTGCTGGGTCAGACCAGGGGTGCCTCCAGACCAGCCTCCTGTCTCACATACGGGCCAGCCAGTTCCTCTGGAGGGCCAGCAACAGGGCAGAGAGGCCGAGGCCTTCCTAAGGACATCAGGAGA